>NW_028145471.1:580000-692500 GCF_977016875.1 Pavona decussata | reverse complement strand
TTTCCTTTAAATATTTGTACAGTGTACATTTTAAACCAAGCCGTGTTTTTGTTGCCTCGTGATTCAGCTAATTTTTGCTGGCAGGAATTTGCCGCATACATATGAATAACTTGCTGCTCACGTTGGCTTTATCTGATTGTGGTTGGCTAATCATTTTAGCCACCTGAGTGCACAGTACATTAGTGTGCCTTTGTTTTATACCGGCTTTGGTTATTATCGTTGCTTGCAGTATACCGCATGAGTGTACAATCCTTTTTGATCGCCTATTTCGGTAGGTGTGTCCAATGCACTGGTATTTCTGTCAAGCTTATCGATTTATTGGTGAAAATGGGCTTTGTTAATCTCCCAGGACAAAACGTCGTCGTATCAGTCGGTAAACAGCTTTTTCCTGTTTGCACATACCGCAAAAACTTGGCGGTTACTTTAATCAATTCGGCCCCTCTGAGGTTGTAATTTTCCCGCTTTCGCTTCCGTTGCATGTGGGTTAGGGCTGTCCGTTAACATCCGTTATTGTTTAGTTTATTTCTTCTCGCTGCATCATGCCACCTAAGAAGCGTTCTGCTGGTCCTGCAAGACGTGCTAAGCGTCTTCGCCCGTTGCCTGCATCTGATCTGCAAGTGGCCGAGCCAGCTACCATGCTACAAGTTCAACCTCCTCCAGCCCAGCCTCCTCAAGGCTCGGGGATGATCCAGTTGAATCTTCAAGCGCTCACCTCCACGATTACCGCTGCTGTTTCTGCAGCCGTTAAAGATGCCTTGGCCGTGCAGCCCCTAGCGAATGTCTCTGACAGCCACCCCACAGCAGACCGTTCAGCAGACCGTCAAGTTGCTCATGTGGTGGACGAGGAGGTTACCAACCTTACAGAACTCACAGGTACGCAGTCCACAGATCCACAACTTTCTACCTTGGGTGCTGGAGATCAACCCCGTCAGCTATTTACCAGTATCGGTATGAATTTAGGTGCTAGAGTTAGTGCTAAAATCAAAGCCCTCTGTACGACCCTCTTAAAATGATCACTAATGTAATAATTTTGCGCATGCAAATACGTAAAATTAATTCTAAGGCTTAGAGGTTTCAGCATTTTAAATAGTGTACGTGTACTCCACAGTTGTCAGTTGTATGTCCAGATATAAACGTTTACGTCAAGAAACAAAGGAAAAATGGTGGATGAATGACATTTCAAATATAATATGCTAGTAGTATTTTGTATTCAAATCACGGTATTTTTTTATCAATAAGCACATAAAATAATAAGATAAAAACGTATTGAACTAGTCAATCTCATTTCAACTAGTTTTTTTATTTTGTAAGATGCCCTGCCTCAATATTCTGGTCTTCAGGGTTTCATTTTTATTTTTCCTCTCCGTATAACTTTCTTAGTAAAGAGCTAGCTGTCGTGATCAATATGTCCGGTCATGATAGCACTCAAACATGTGTTGATCACCTCTTTGGAAGTGCCACGAACCCTTTAAAAATTAATTATTGTTTTACTTGTAGGCGGATCTTTGCTTACGTGGTTAGCACCACTAACGTTGGGTCAAATTAGCTAAAAGTAAATGGTCTCCACAAATTGAAAGACCTCGGCAAACTTAAGATTTTCTAAAATTCAAGATTTTACAAGAGTGTATGACCGGGTGGCTTTCCACCAATCCATACATTCTTTGTAAATACGGCAGTTTTCTCAAGCTTATCTCTCCCAGAATATTGAACATATCACAGTAATATTTACAATGATTATCAACAATGACGTGGTCTTTTAGTCACCATTTGTTCCTAGCCTGAGGCGTGATATTTGCTAAGGAGTCAAAATAAATGTAAACAAGACGTCAGCAAACTGAATGCACGTTAGTGTTGCGAGGCATGTCCATTGAAGGCAGAACACAATATGGAAAAGCCGAAACGAAAGGGCAGATTCTAACCGCTTCAGTTCTGCGATATTTTCAATAAATTGCTCCAATTTATTTTAATTTTATTTCAAATTAATTTTTTACACATCACGAACTCCGTTAATAAAACACGTACAAAATAAAACGTCGAGGATGTTTCCTTTGAACTCCGTGGTACGGACTGGATTTGCAAAACACTGACTGTATTTGACATCATTCTTTATGCTAAAGAAAAATATCAACATGATGCGAAAGTCAAGAGGCTGCTAGAAGGATACCAACGAAGAGCGAGGTTTAACACTGAAGCTTAAATATAATAATGGTCTTGCAAAAAGAAACGCACTATCACATTGCTTTATCTGTATTGTGTTTCTACTTAAACTGTATGTTAAGCACGGTGCCTATTGCACGGCTTATAACTATGCTGGGAAAGCAGGGCCCCCGTTGATACCAGTCCTGCGACTGAAGGGATCACCCTTATTAAATATGAATTATTATATCATTATTATTATTATTATTATTATTATTATTATTATTATTATTATTATCATTATTATTTTTATTATTATCTTAGCCAGGGCTATTGGATATCAAAAAAAAAATTGCGGGTAACCACGAATTTTTCGGAGAAAATTAAACAACAATAATTCCAAAAAAAAAGTTTTAAAACATACCAATGTATGTCTTTGTTATAATTATTATTATTATTATTATTATTATTATTATTATTATTATTATTATTATTATTATTTTTAATTGAAGCTCAATTAACTCTAAAAAGTAGTGGTTACCATCAATTTTTTTTTCTTTCAATAATTCTTGCTCAGATCTTCATTCCCTGCATAGTTATCAACCACGCCAGAATACCTACCTTCTGAAAGAAATTAGAGGTTCGCGGACCATCCCGAGGTACGCAGAACGGATGCCCAGTAGCAAAAGGACGAACCATCCTTAAGACTGCAAGATGTTTTTTAAATATATGTTTAATTGAAAGAATCTAGTCGTGCGATGCCAAAATTACTTATAACCCAATGCCTTCAAGCCTCGCGAATTTTTCAGAAATAAATTGGAAACAATTTCATGTGCGTTGTCAATGTTTGTTGAATTTGATTTTACCATAGCAAGCAATTTTTGACATGCAGGTTTTCCAGACAATGGAGCATTCATGTTTCATTTAATGAACGAGAAAAATTGCCCTTATCGCAGTCGACTTTTATTTTTGACTACATTTCCTGTTTTTCTACTACTCTAATTTCTTTTCGGTCAATTTTGATGGCTTTCTGAAGTTTTGGGAATCTAGAAATCCAATATGGCGGATCAGGGCGGATTCAAGATGGCCGCTGTTTGGAAATCATGACGTAATTTATGAAGTCACCACTTACGGTTACGTACCTTAAAGTAAATATGTTTGGACGAACTATTCATTCTCCATACTGTCGCAGTTTTGGCAGGGGACGGAAACCTTCCTCCCTTCCCCCGGCCACAGTTTATAGTTCGGTTTCACGAGCATTGCTTCTTTTAAATTGCGTAGAATTGCAATTCTTGGTTTTCAGAGGACGTCATAAAAAACTGAAATTCATAACTAAACACCATTTTGGGTTTTTATCTTCATCACATATAAGAAAATCTAAATTTCCATCGGCTTGCTTATTTTCAGCCGGATAGCATTCTTTGTTTTGAAAATAGAGCAGTTTGAATTTTAGATTTTTGCGCAGTGCGTGACAGAAGGATTGCTGCTCTAAACATGTCACGTACATGAAAACATCGATTTGCCTCGTGTTTTTTTTTAGGTCTGATCAGCTAACATGTAATAGAAGTGTTAATGTCAATGTGTGGAAGTTCAGCAGAGAGAAGAAAGGCTTTGAAATAGCCAAGGTAAACTCCAGATGTTTTTGATGGTTTCCGGCCGCCATGTTGGTGCCCATCAGACGGGGCACCAACATGGCGTCCCATACTAAACTCTGTAATTTTCCGTGGTACATTTTCTCGAATAACTCGATTAGGAGATATCGCACAGCCCTGTGGCTTTCACACGTTGTTTATGTATCACTCTTCTACAACATATCAATTTCTTGACTTTATCTATTGAATGGTTGAGTATTTTATTTTTTCACTTGCGTGACGATGTGTGAGGTGAAAACCACCCATAGTTTACACACTTACACACTATACACTTTCCAAATTGAACGGAATGTAAAACGTTAGGACCACGCTTTTGTTTCGTTGCAAACTTTTTCAGAGATTTTCCCTCTTCCGAAAGTTTATTCGTCTGAAAATGTTTTCGTGGTTAAAGTACAAAAATGTAGGTTACTGAGCGAACGCGAATAGACCTTGAACGCGGCGTCCATGTTGAGTCTCAGGAGAATAAAAAGCTTTGTGTTTGCACGGCAAGCCTCGCACTGAATTCGCGTCTGGGCGAGGCTTGCCTTGCGAAAATAAAGCTTTTGCCGCCGAGTGTCAAAGGTCTATTTTTCACACAAGGCGATGTGACAAGTGCATACGTGTCGCTGCTCGTAAGAAAAACAGAAAGATTCGCATGAACTAAGCAGCTTTTAAGCATGACAAGAACTGCAAAACGGGAAAGCATGGTCCGAAAGTTCCGTTGCCATGGTAGAAGTGACGTAAGCGTGGACGGGAAGTGAAACGAAAATAGACTAGATTGCAACGATATTGTTACAACATGCACACAAGAATATCTAAAAGCAAGAGTTACCCAAAATTAAAATAATCCTCGAAGCCCTTTTTTGCCAATCCTGGTGCTTCATACAAAACATACACCTTTTTTGACTATTTAAGTTAAGGCTAGATTTGTAAATTTAACTCTAGAGGTCATCTTCACTGGTTTGAACGCAAAGTTGAATCTAACGTCGTTTGCTTGAAAACTACAATTTTAATTTTTTTTTCAACACTTTTTCTATCCACCTTGCGCATGCGTTTCCATTCATTTTTGCTGTCCACCACACGTACGCGTGCTTGCTCATTTTCGCTGTCTAGTAAATAAAATGGTCAAGAATGATAATTTGTGGTGACTTTCTTGCAGGTTACTGAGTTATTCAAACGCGCTCAAAACGCGTGGCACGTAAAGCAAAAGCATGCACAAAGTGAACGTGAATTTATTTGGAAACATAATGGAAGACCGATCTAACACAGTGAACTAATCATGACTCATGGAACCACTCCCCCGGTATCCCCTCCCTCCATGCACCACCTCCACAACCCAATTTAGCCTACAACTGGTGTGAACCGCAGGACAACATGTAACCGGTGCCAGGCGCAGCGAACCGGGAAATGTTACCAGTAGTTCCACGGATATCTTTGCTTCTAAAACAATCCAACTTTGAAATTAATTTTTACAAACTTGATCATTGGATAATGCAATTCCAGAGTTTCGACTGGCTTAGTGACCATGGGATATCAACCATTAAACCGTTCTTGAGAAACAGCGGCCATTAAATGGAAATCAGCAAGATCTAGCGATATTTATTTTAATAAAACAAATATTTGTCTCGCACTTGTTGGATATAGAATGATTATAGTCCGTTAGCAATCTACCATCTCATGTTCCACAAGCGTGAGGAAAATAACTGGTGAATCAAAGAGTAAGAATGATACTGTGAAGAAAAGTTAAAAGTTGGAGGAGGGAAGAAAGTTAGACATATTTTTCCCTTCAACGTGGTTGCTAATATTCATTAAGCATTTTGTTAGGTTCAACCTTTAATTTAAATGATTAAGCCGGTACAATGCTTGTTTCTTGGCTATATGTTTCTTTTCCTCTATACTTTCTAACCTTCTAATATTTAATAACATTGTTATTTTTTAACATTTATATTTCGATTTTGATAAGAGATTATAATATTTGAGGTTCATTCCCATGTTACTCTGCACTTAATACATGTCCATATACATTTTGAAGAGATGCCACTATATAACTTTAACATGCCATTTTATTTAAAACCTATAATTTTTTTGTAAATTATTTTTGTGCGTAAAATCTCTTCATTGACTATTCAACTGACCTGCCGTTTTATAACTTAAAGATTTTTGGTGCTTTTGGAAACTTTTTGTTTGGATCACATAACTTAACACTTAGAATTTCACAAGTCTTGTTAATAAATCAACAGATAATATATTTGTATTACAAATATGTCAACATACGTATTGAAATAATGCCACCAAATACTGCTTGTACATCAGCCTAAGTGTTTTTGTCTTAATAAAAAACATTCCATTTGTTTTTATTTGTTTTTTGGTTGTTGTTATTGTTGTTGTTCTACTATTTATCTAGTTAGCTATCGAATGATGATAACTTGATACCATAAGCTTTTATAATAACATAAGAAAGGATAACAAAAACAAGTTGTTTACTCAAAAGAACCTTCGCACCAAAAATGACGGCAAGTTTTCATCGCAAAGATAAATAGACAGAAAGGTAATAAACCACTCCCTCAAAGTCACATACAGACTGTGTTACTAAACTACTCTTTTTATGTCTTTTTTTCTAAGAGGTACTAAACTGTCTTATTAATACTTATAATATACTTATAATATGTCTTGATTTAAATTCACCTTCATATCCTTTCGCGATTTGCCATCCTAAACTCAATATTAAAGAGCCTATTCAACGCTTCATTTAATTTACTTTCAGTTTCTTAACAGGGTCGTTTTCTGAAAAACTGTGAAAACTATGAAAAAAATTACATCTTACAAGAGAAGTCTGTGAAATCACTCTCACGGTTTCCGCTGTCTTACTTCAGTATTTTTTACACGACCCTCTCGATCTAAACGTCACAAGTTCTGGAAGGCTGTCATCTGCTATGTATGTTGAAATTCTCTTCATTTTACAACATGAACAGCGTTTACCGAGAGGGAAAGGGCAAACCTGAAGCATAGCATGGCGGAAATTGGTACTGAAAGCATACAAAATTATGGGATTGATCATTGCGTTAAGAAACGGAAATACAAAGTAACAAACACCCATACTAACATTACATTTATCTTTCACAAAAAAATTATAGAACAAAGGCTTTAAAGTGACATAGAGTCCAAAAAACGTAAAACAAATTGCCAGCGCTAAGACAATGGAAATAAATATTTTCATGATGTTCTGTTGCTGTTTCATCCTTTTGTTTTCAATATCGCTTAACCTTCTATCCATGGATTCTGGCTTCAGTCGATTACGTAGGATACGCATAATACGAAAGTAAAACACGATAGCAGTTACTATTGGTGTAACATTAAAAAAGACTATTCCTATCACGTAGTAAACTGTCGCTCCCAAACCACGCCAGGTAAACCTACAGGCCGTTATTGAGCCCACTTTTGTAACCCTCGCGAAATAGATATCAGGTATATGGCATGCCAGTGAAATAGCCCATGTCGCACATATCAAAGCTACCCTTAATTTACGAGTAAGCAGAATAGCTTTCAGGGGAAATACAATAGCGATGAACCTGTCCGTTGCTATCAGCACCAGGCTTAGAATGGATACTGAATGGGACACCATTCTGCCATACAACCCGACTTGGCACCCAATGGTGGCCAGAGGATTTTCTATTAGACTTCCAGTGCTCGTGATTATCTCATCAGTAAGGTAGAGAGGCCAAGTGATGATGCTGGACATAAAATCAGAAACCGCAACATTGACGTAGTAGTAGTTGACGCTTGTTCTGAGGCTTGGGGTCTTGTACACTGCAGCCATCACGAGAAGGTTACCAATGAAAGCTGCTACGCTAATCATAGTCATAACTGTAGTGAAGAATGCTGATACGTACTGGCAGGACTCGTGCCCAGTCATGGTTGTGGAATTATTCATGGCGAGCTATCGATCGTGTTTGCCTTCAACAGTCAATTTTTTGGGAAAATAATAGTTGTTATTAATCTGCAAATACAGAAACAATGTAACCCAAAAAGGTCATGTTTCGTAAGGACACGTTGGGTGGTTATAAAAATAAAGCGTTCAGAAGTGTTGATTCAGTAAGGTAAAAAATGGTTTCTCAAAACAAGGCTGTTTATTTTAAAAGGCCAGCTACTTGTTATGTCGAAAACTACCCTCAAAGTTTGATAGTTCCTGCAGCAAGTGGAAGACGTATTATGATCATTGTCAATAGACATCATTTACCTTCTAGGTTGAACACAGCACTTCCGAAGCAAGCGCTTTTGCGAATAACCCATTTTTGCCAATTTCGATTTTGCATTGGATGAAATTTTTCAAGAAAATGTAAATTTAATTTGTTTTATGATGGAAACAAAATATACAAGATTAGTTTTGCTTACCTAGGATATTAACTCTTTTGAGTTCAAGTTGTCTTCTCAGAAATATTGCCACTAGTTTTTCGTTAATGTCACCTTCAACGAAAACAGGAAAAACATTGCTAGCAATCCAAACCGAAGCAATATTATGGGAAGAGAATAGCCTAAGGGGCGCTGCATCTATACAAATGAGCTATGATCGATAACCTAAACAAATAAAACACTGTAAAATTGACTTTTAGATTATGGGTCAAATTAGTGTTTAGGAAATGATATCGCGTGTCTTTAATTAATCTGTGTTAGATTGGATTTGTACTGCTAAGTGCACGGTGTAGAGTTTTGTTTATTGAAACATGCTTTTTACTTTTGTGAGACCTTTTAATGTTTGTACGTCTTAATGCCTTTATTTTCGTGATAGAAATTTTATATTTATACCGGTCAGTTATTATACATCCATTTATTAAGTATATTTAATTTATCCGGCTTACCGTAAAACTAATGGGATCACCCGATAAGGCTTTCTGTGCCTTATCATTTAAAGGCCATTCTTTTCGGACCAGTTAAAATTTTTGGCCTCTAATAGTGTGCCGATCAAGAATAAGCTTGCTTAAAGGTCTTCAATGTGTCATCGTTCACTTGTACAAACAAAAGTAGTTGGCATTTTAAATTTAAATGTCTCAAATTTGTTTGAAGAAACTTGTTTTTTTTTTTTTTGTCTTGAATGGTACTTATGTTACAGTCCAGTTTTAACGTTTGTCGCTCTAAATTATACCAAGGGGTTCTTGTATTACAGAAAACACGTATTCTTCAGAGAGGTGAAAATAAAGATCAAACAGTCAGGAGAAAAAGTTGGCTTAAGTTAATTTACATAAATGATTGACCTTAAGCTTGAATATCTAGTGGGCCATATGGCGAGTTCTCATTCTCTTTTACGGAACCAATAGGTATTCAAATCTCTTTCCCTCCATTTAGAGATATCGTTTTTGTACAACTGTTACTTGTACAGAAAATGCTTTGAGAAAATATCATGAATAACATTAAGAGCACATGATGAGCACCAGAAAGCCAGCGAACTTGGGTAATGACTCGAATTTTTTAAAAAGTATTGAAGGTTTTGTTTGTTTATCAGTAATTGACTGCCAACTCTCATTGTGTACGCCTGTCTCGAATTTCTCTCCATGCCCTAAAGCGTCTTCGATAAAGGTAGAAAAGTTCTATTTTATAAGATAAAGGGAACTTGTCATTTCTCTAACATTTGTTTGACAAAACTGGGGATAATGGCATAATTCATCTTGTTTTAGGCAGCTAGTAATCGTCACTAAGAGCGTGTTACAAAATCGAAGCAAAAATTTATTCCTCAAAACCAACGGATTCAAAAGAGTGTTTGTTGTGTTCCTGTCCCTGTTGTTTCCTTTTTTCTGTTTCGTTTTACCTCGAAAACAAGAAGCTTCAACATGGCTGCCCTCGAGAAAATTAGACATCACCAAAGACCTGCGATGCCAACAACATATCATCGGCTTATTCTTATTTTTATCCTATTCAACCAACGTGATAAGCAAACGTCCTCTACTTTTAAGGAAATTTAATCGAGATGAATCATTCAAAAGACAGGAAATTTTTGGAGTTCAAAGTATCACTGATTCGGGCAAATTTAAAATTTATAGCACACAATAAAACTTCAAATGCTGAGTGCTAACCGAATGAACATTTTTTTTTTTTTTTTGGCTAGTTAAAAGGTCGTTTGAACGCGTGTTATTTTATTCTGATACCATTAATATTTAAACAAAGTTCAAGTAAGAAATGTACGTCCTATTTAAAAGCATATGATATTTTATATGCAAAATTCTAAAACAAGTAAATGCTAATGACGTTTCAATGGTTGAGTACTCGATGCTATCATTAGCTTTGCTAGATTATTTCGTTTCCTTTAAACAAAAGAGGGTGCTTTCTTCTATGAAAAGCTTTTACTGGCTCCTTTTCTTTCAGGAATAGCCCCGGGATCCTTTCGCTAGGGCCACAAGGCACTGATAAAGCTACTCGTTTCACATGATGGCAACGAAATACCCTACCTTTGACCACCCTTCCTCAACAGGATGACTTCGTTGTCGCCAGTGGAATATTCACCGGTAGCTAGCATAAAAAGTAAGCCCTTCTTATTTTAGCGAAAACGTGACTCATTAGTCAAGCAATAATTACATATACCAACGACGTTCAGAGGAAGTGTAAACTAAATAGATCCTGGAAACACAATAAAACTTAGCGTGGATGTTTAACAATGAACAATTCTCAATATATATCTCGACATCTTAATATTTTTCTTTCAAATTTAAATCATAATCCTATATTTTGATTTATCAGTTCCGAATTAAATATTGCCAGAATAATTCTTAAAGCATGGCATTGACATCTGCTAATTTCTAACATGAAAGTGTGATACATGTAAATAAAAAGAAAATACCATAAAAACTGCGAGTGGTAAAGGGATAACCATTTTTGAATCAATGAATTAAAATCGAGCTTGTAACGTTGTACATACCTACAAATGGCGAATCAGAGCCACAAATGACTGTTTCTTAGTTCCAGAATTGAGACGCGTTCCCAGAAAATGAGGAAAATAAGCGCAATTCCTGCACGTTTTAAATTTAAGTTAATGAGATTTTAAAATATATACCATTCGTTTCAATAATTTGCATTAAACCTGTTAACGTCAACACACCAGTTCTATATATATGTCTGCAGTTGATCAGCGTGGAAGACTACATCACCATCGTCTTTATCTTTCAAGCATTAAAGTTACGAGTCGTGTTGTAGCTGTTCAATGCAATGTATTGTTGTTGGGGCAAGGATAATTGACCAGCGCTTGCCCATAGAAACATTCCAAATGCCATCACAGGGTTTGCAGTTTTTTATGATGCAAGAAGGAACTCGCTACCCACCACTTTTTACCTCCCTTTTTTTTGTATTTTACTACAAACCGCTTACCTCAATAAACATGATTTTCTCCTAAGTCGTGAAATGCTTATGAGTATATAGAAAATAACTCCAACGTATGCAGTAAAAAGCAGGAAATGGTCGACCAAACCAAACACCGGTACCAAACCAACCCGTGGTGTCCCTGCAATACAAACCGAACAATACAAACGGACTGAACACCACACGAAGGGATCTTAAACATGGATTGTACCTAAACATAGCTCGCATTTCATTCAAGGTTTTTACAACATTCATTCCCATAACCCATTTTGCATGTGCAAAATATACATCACACTGAGATACCACAATCTCTTGCCGTCTCAGATAACCCTAT
The DNA here is from genome assembly GCF_977016875.1 of Pavona decussata. Lineage (NCBI taxonomy): Eukaryota > Metazoa > Cnidaria > Anthozoa > Scleractinia > Agariciidae > Pavona > Pavona decussata. The sequence goes on along the minus strand of NW_028145471.1, from coordinate 681,058 downwards.
GAACTAGCACCCATTTGAAGTCTTGCATCGCTGTTCGGCTTACTGGTCTACCCCTGGCCACCACACCTCAGTGCGCAGTTGTTGTTTAGTTTTAACTATGCCTTGATGGCATTTTCGTGCAAGACCCAAAACTTGCTTGAGCAATTTTCTCGGTTCAATCACTAATCTACTTCCTCTCAATACCAGTTTTCCTAGCACTGTTACTAATTTCTTACGGCTTCGTAGACCGGTTCACAGCAGTCCAGTCAATGGTGTGATGAGCACAGTTCTGTGACATAGAAATTTCCTCATCTTCAGCCGATGCTTCTCCATTGAGTTTCTCGGATTGGAATGACTGTGGGGGCAGCATCTTCTACAACATACATTCTTGTATTCAGTCGCCGACCTCGTGAGTTAGACGTGTCATAGAGTTAGCTCCATTCTGTGGGCCTGGGTGATGCTTGACAGTATACTCAAAGGGTTGGAAGGTAAAACCCCACCTTTCGATTCTTGTTGACGGTTGCGACTTACTTGAACACAGGCCATAGCTAGCATGAGGCAAGACGAGGCACTTGCCTCGTCTACGTTTTATCCCCAAATTAAAAAACAAAAACTGTTAGCTAAGTAATAATTCCCAAATGGTATTTGCGATTGCGTTCCTAGAATTTAGTGGAAAATTCAAATGATTTCATGGGACAACTTATTTAAAATGAAATTTGAGTGGCAACAAAAATTCTTCAAATGTGGCCGGAATGAGGGAACTTTTGAAAACAAGTTTTGAATGATGAGTTCACAGGCATCCTAACCTGGTCCTCTTAAATTCCTAATTTCCTTCGTCATGTACCTCAAGCAACAGCCATAAGTTCTCGTTTTACCGTGTGAAGGTGAAAAGCCTGTGCGACTTCTATTCCATGTTGGTCGCTTCTTCTCTCCTATTAACTTCTTGAGAGCTATGTCTGAAACGAGGAACGGGGAACAGGGAATGTCTAAAAGGGGACTTTCTAAAAACGAGCATCCCTTTAAAAAAGAAAGCCATTAAAATTACCTTTGTCACAAGTGTCACGCACCAGAGGAGCTTCGTCTCTCGTTCTGCGAGTTTTCTAAATCATTATCAACAAAATGGATAAATCTTTAGACTATTCATACGTGGAGTTTCGCTGAGAGACCTTTCACAATTACAGGATTTCCCAACAACCAATTATTATATTGACAGTTGTTGTCATAATCACTAGATATATAACATAAAAATGAATTGTTGTCTTCGTTTGCCCCAATATCTTTGACGGGTGTTTTAAAAAAATATGCCAAGCGATACCAAGGGGCCACATACAGCGAGAGAAATCGACTCCAGGGTTTTCTACAGCATCTTACTGCAAAACGATAAAGATGAAAGTGCCATAGGCCTTATCACGGTTTTCGACGCCATTTTGACAAGCGGGCAAACACGTCTTGAAATAACAGTGTTGTAATATCCGATGTCAAATAATTTTCATAAAACATCGCTTCTGAAAAATTCATGAATTGGAACCTTTAGGCACTATGCAAAGCATTTTACAGAAATTAACTGAGGAATGTAGCTGTGCTAGAAAGCATCCAGTTGCGTTTTAACTTTTCTATACATTTGTCTGTATAGCGAACCAGCCGTGAACTGCTACTAAAAATAGTTCGTTGGAAAAAAATACAGGGAAATGTATGGAAAGCTCAAAACACGACTGGACGCTTTCTGGCACAGCTACATCCCTCCAATTTTCTTTTCTTAAAATCCTTTTCCTAGCGCCAAACGTTTCCATTCCGTTTCCGTGTTTTTTATCCACCACATTTTCAAATGCTCCGGTCCACCCCACCCTATTTTGTTCTCGGCTGTGTTGGAGTGCCTACTGGACTCCTTTCGGAGTTTCAATGGACTCCATGAAACTATAGTTCTGAAAATGTAAAGCTTTATGGCTTAGAATCATGTTGTCAGATTTAATAATTTTGCTCTGCTGTGTTGAAGTGCCTAATGGAACTCTTTCGGAGTTTTCTTGGACACCAGGAAACCAGTACTCAGAAAATGTGACGCTTTAGGGCTTAGAGTTAAGGCACATACTGTTGTCAGATATTGGACATTTGATATTTATTTGCCTTTTTTCCCAATAAATCAGTCACTGGGATTTTAGAGATTCCCCTTTTAGAGATTCCGGCCTTTAGGGGTTCCTCACTTCTGAGATTCCTCCCCCTCCCATTTGATATTCCCACTTTTAAAAGATTCCTCCTTTTAGAGATTCCCCATTTAAGAGATTCCCCCTTTTAGATATTCCCCATTTTAGGGCCCTTTAAGAGATTTCCCCTTTTAGAGATTCTCCGTTCCCTGTTCCCCGTTCCCCGTTCCCCGTTCCCCTTCCTCGTTTTAGACATACTTCAGAGCGGACATACGGTGGGCACTTTCCGTTTGTCAGAACTAGCCGGCCAGACCGGTCAGTTCATAAACGGAATGTACCGATTTGAAGGACACATTTTATCCTAGTCCTTCGAATTTTTTCAAAATAGTACGTACCATTTTCGGAGTGATTGCTCTTCAAGATTTTGCAGCAATATCCCTTCAAAATGACGCATTCGATTAACACTCTCCAGTCTGGCCGGCCAGTTCTGGCAAATCAGGAAAGCACTCCATGAATTGGAGGATTTGATAATGTCTGAATGGAGCCCTCTGTCCGAACTGAAGGTCATTATTTTATTATGAAAGGAGTGGGAGTCGTGTAGGCCATATTTGAATGCTCCTCCACCACTCCCCTGGGTCACAGCAACCGAGGGAGGAATTAGGAACAGTGATACTTACCAGTACAAGTATCACACGACCAAGGAGCAGGTATAAATAATGTCAACTTGTCAACGACAAAAAGGTTACCATTTCACTTTTTAAAGGAATATCCATAGAGAACAGATAAAAATAGCATTTCGAAGCTTCAAAATTTCGAAAATTTCCAGGGAAGCATGCTCAGCCCCACCCCCCCCCCCCCCTCCCCCTTCCCCAAGAGCCTCGCAATACTTTGCTCGCCTCTTCTGAAAGTCTGGCTACTGGCATGGAATAGACCATCTTTAGCGGTTTATGGTCGTTTTCCAGCTCAAATGTTTCCTGTAGAGACAGGAATGAAATCTTTCGCAAGCCCAAATCACGGCCAGTGCTTCTAGATCGGGATGAACTTTGCACTAAATTTCACAAGACCCATACAACGTGCCACTTCCAATGCGGTTTTGGCCGTTCTTCCTCATGAACTACCGCTTCAACTACTTTGGATTCTCTTGGGCCAATACCATGTGCAGATAGTAAGTACCCATGAACTCTAACTTGCACTTTTTAAGATTCAGCCGGTTAAAACTCGCTCTTTGTTGGAATCCTTCTAGCAGCTTCTCGATTCTCTTATCATTTTCATGAATACAGTGAAACCTCTATTAAGCGGACCCCCAATTAAGCGGACACCCTCTATTAAGCGGACACTAAGCCGGGTCCCGAAATTAACGTCTTATATTTCCCTTTATAACGAACCCCTATTCGGCGGACACCTCTATTAAGCGGACGCGGACACTAAAATAAATTGTATTTGGCTAATTGCTCTTGTTAAAAACCTCTATTAAGCGGACACCGAACTGAATTGACAATATAAAGTATTGGATTACGTCCTTGAAAGTACAGTAGTCGGTTAATAAAGCTGTCAATAAACTGTCGATTAGACCGATATCCGGCCGGATTATTATCATCCGCGATCAAAGTTCACTCAAGAGTCTTGCACAAAGCACAGCACAGCTATTCACAATCAAATCCTTCCCTGGCAATTTTTTTCTTCAGCCACTCACATGAGAACTTATCACCGTAAAAGAGGTATTCGCAGGGAAGCTCTAAGCCATATCCGGCACCTCGGTTTACTCTTTTCCCCGTAACTGTTACCTTGCCAGAATTTGCCGGTCTCTTCAAAAACTTTGTCACGTGTAGTGCCATTAGCTTAGGAAGATGGCCAACCACTTCTTCGCGTCCGGGTTCAAACTCGTTGGGGTGTTTGAGTGGTTCCGTATTCGAGAATTCTTGCTTCCTCGCCATGGTGTCACTTGCAACACCACCTACCACTGCGACTGCATTAGAGTCCCATTTGTTTTAAGGTTCTCGCATTAACATCGCTTCTTGACCAATGTTAGGTTCCCATATTTCTTTGTACTCGTGATACCCTCTCACGAACGATTTAACTCGTAGAACATCCTTACTTGTCTCCATCTCGCAAAGTTGAAGTGAACCAACTACGTAGAGTCCACTTTTTGCCAACTTCATTAACTGCTATTTTAGCAAACAATCACTCGGGCTGGTATGTTTTGCTGGGGCAAAGGTCAACATGATCATGATGTAAACTTCTTACTGTATTACATGCCCTTGACTCATATGTTTACAGTATCAAACTTCTCGGACTGTGCTGTTTTCTGATGTTCGATGATGTCTCAGTTAGCTTGTTGGAACTGTAAAGAGAACACGACATATCGATGTCTCAAATGTGCTAAGCCTGTGTGTAATCGCAGCAGTAGTTGCCATGTAGCTGCATCGGAGGATGAGCCAGGATGGAAAGCAGGACATTTCGTAGCATTCTGTGTCCCGTGCTCTGCTTGCTCAAGAGAATCTTCCGAAATCGCAACTGAATCCATTCAGTCCACTTCATCATCACCAGCATCATCATCATCATCATCAAACTCCTCTTTTGTGAAGCCGTCAAAGAAGAAAAGCTGTAACTCCAGCTGCAACAGAGCCTGCCTGACATTGGAAAGGCGACATGAAATAATACAGTTTGCAAAGGACAATCCGACATTGGGCTACCGAAAGCTCGCTAAAACGTTTAGTGTTGGCAAAACCCAAATACAAAGCATCATAAAGAAGAAACAGGAAATTCTAGAGGCATATGAAAACAACCAAAGAAAGGGGTTAAAACGGCAAAGATCTGGAAAGTACGCAGACGTCAACGAGGCGGTTTGGGACCGGAGTGGTATTGTCTTTGCAGGTCCTCCAATATTCCAGTCTCCGGGACAATGCTCCAAGAGGAAGCCTTAGTAATAGCTGAAAAGCTACATGTTGATGGTTTTGTTGCTTCCAATGGATGGTTACAACGTTTCAAAAATGCGCACAACATTTCTACAATGGCCGTTGCCGGAGAGGAAGCAGATGTCAGTCCGCAAACACTAGAGAGCTGGAAAGAACGATCCAAAGAACTGATTAAGGGATGGAAGCCAGAGAACGTCTGGAACATGGACGAGACTGGGTGCTTCTGGAAGAGTCTTCCAGACGTTAGCCTCGGTGAAAAAGGGAAAAGATGCAGTGGCGGCAAGCAGTCTAAGCAAAGAAACACTTGGGCATTTTTTGTGAATGCTGCAGGTGGAAAAGAAGATCCCGTAATTATTGGCCATGCTGTTCAGCCTCGTTGTTTCAAACGTCTGAAAGACAGGAAACGGTCATATGGATGCTACTATTTTAGCAACAAGAAGGCGTGGATGACTAACGATATCATGGATAACATTCTTAGCTCACTAAACCAACGCTTACAGCAAAGGCAAAGGAACATTTTGCTCTTTTTGGATAACGCGCCCTGCCACTTCACAAATCTCGAGGGGAAATTTTCGAACATCACCTTAAAGTTTTTGCCCAAAAATACCACGTCAAAGACGCAGCCACTTGACAGTGGAATCATCGCAAACTGGAAATGTAAATACAAGAAGCGCCTTTTACGTCATGTTTGCAGCAAAGTCAATGTATCCAGTAATGCAAGTGAGATTGTCAAATCCGTTGATCTCCTAATATCCATTGAATGGGGAAAACAGGCATGGGACGAAGTTTCCAGTGATACGGTCATTAAATGTTTCAAGCGTACTGGCCTATATCCCGAGGCGGAAGTGGAGGAGGATGAGGATGACCCTTTTGAAGGTGAGGAACTGTCAAGCTTGCAATTTCTGGTGAATTCTCTCAATGCTTCTTGTCCAGCGCAAGAATTTGTTTGTTGTGACGACGACCTTGAAGTTTGCTCCGGCCTCGTGGACCCCTCTGACCCAGAATGGAGAGCAAAAGTGAGGGAGGACGTTTTGGTTCAAAATGATCAAGACCCAGAAATACAAGAAGAAGTTGGTGCGAAAGCGCAATGTGTGAATGACGGGGAAGAGAAGGCACCGGAAATCAAATCCGACCGGGAAGCGCTACAAATGGCCGAAAAGCTTCTCGAATATGCAAGATATAAAGGGAATGAGAAACTTTCGCTGGTCCTGTCTAAATCAACAGATCTGCTTCAGGAAATAGTTATTCGAAACCAGAAACAATTTTCAATTTATGATTACTTTAAGAAATAACTAATTTGTACAAACACTGAAAGAATCCATGTACCGCGCGTATTATCGTTTCTGTTTTGCTGTTATGTTTTTGCATTTAAAACACTAATTAAAATTGGTAATGAAAGGTATTGAACTTGAACTCTGGATAGCTTCCTTAAGGAAATGGAACTTTATCACAGTACAGAGTAGCCGTTGAATGTTAATTGTTAACAAACATTGCGCAATTTTTTACAAACCTCTATTAAGCGGATACCCTCTATTAAGCGGACTCTTGGGAAGGTCCCGTAGGTGTCCGCTTAATAGAGGTTTCACTGTAATTTGTACAAACACTGAAAGAATCCATGTACCGCGCGTATTACCGTTTCTGTTTTGCTGTTATGTTTTTGCATTTAAAACACTAATTAAAATTGGTAATGAAAGGTATTGAACTTGAACTCTGGATAGCTTCCTTAAGGAAATGGAACTTTATCACAGTATAGAGTAGCCGTTGAATGTTAATTGTTAACAAACATTGCGCAATTTTTTACAAGCCTCTATTAAGCGGACACCCTCTATTAAGCGGACTCTTGGGAAGGTCCCGAAGGTGTCCTCTTAATAGAGGTTTCACTGTATCTTTAGCATAAAGAATGATGTCAAATCCGTGTTTTACAAATCTTATTTTATCAACCCAGTCTGGGATCTATAAATCCTCTTTTATAAAACCCAGTCCATGTTTTACAAATCCAATCCAGTCCTGCTTTTAATAATTTACCATTTGCCGGCATGATTTCCTGCTTGCACCCGACTGACAGTCCGATATAAGTAATTATATACTCACGTGACAGTTGATATTGAGCAACATCACTCGGAATTGAAGTCGGTGCAGTGCGACATCATCACTGCTCTTATTCTTTTCCAGATAACACGGCGTTGTGTTTCATTTCTTTTTCCCAAATATGCGAAGTCGAATGTTCATTTGTAGAGTCAGTGGTGAGTTGTACTTCTGAAATAGTTAAATAGGATTGATCGTAATACTCAGTGAGTCATTAATTGCTAGTCGCTTATTATATAAATGAACATTGGCTAAACTGTGTAAAGTTGATACAATATTCCTATCAGTAATTGTTGCTTGTCTTCCCTCCTCATTGGCCGATTCTCGTCTTATTGTTTTGGACCCATCGGCATCATAGTTATCTGTAAGCATCTCGGTTTTGCTATAAAAATGGACGCGCTTAAGTTTTTGCTTCCATACCTCAGAGTCTGTGATGCGTGGCGGTGAAGTAAACAACTCACTGAGCGTCTTTGTATATCGTATTTTTTTTTATACTGAATTTAACTTACTGGCATTCTGTTACAGGTTTGGTGTCTGAATTCTTACCGTCAGAAGTCCAAGAGCCTTGTTTTCGAGAATACACGGCAACGGTAGGAATTTATTTAAAAATTGGATTAACTAAAATGTAGATTGGTCTCAAAGACACAGTCTGACGTAGTAAGTTGGCTGAGCTACTGAGCTGCCCAAACAATGCAGAATAAGAAAAGCGATACATCAAAAACTCCTCGAATTTCTCAAGCAGAATTGACAGCCTTAAACAATCCTTGGGTACTGTTTTAAGCTTGGTTATTGCCGTGATGAGCCATGCTTTAAACATTAATTAATAGGACAGTGAAGGCGTCATGGCCTCTATCATTGAACGTGTGGTTTTCTGACTTTACGAATAACCCGTATACTCGGTTCTATTCATTATAAATTCAACCTGTTTAGTTTAACCTGGGGCTATAAATGGAAACGTCAATAGGTCACAGTTGCTTGAACCCTTTCAGACCATGGAATCACAATACACAACTTGTGGCACTAACTTGGCATATAAAACTTTAACTTGAATGCACTCCTTTGTAGTATGAAGACAATGAATGAGGTTACGTTCAGCTGACGCATGACCCAAACTACTTCTGCACAGGACTAACCGGAAAACGTTATTTAGCCCTCAAAAGATGCACTTAATTCCTCAGAGGGTCTTAATATATCATGATTTTGATTTTCATAAAAGGAAATAGCTTCTAGTCGCTGTTCAAGTCCACTCTTTTTTTACAATAGAACTTGCTGCAGACGTTTTCTTCAGCTTTCATTATTTCAAAATGGTCAGAAGAAATCGATCTACAGATAATACCTTCTACTTTCTTATAATTTAATGCTTCAAGTCACTGCCTTGTTGATTCACACGGGTTTTCATGAAATCTAATTAAAGAATCTTGATACTTTGAATTAAGTTCTTCCTCTATTTATCTCTCTCTATCTTTTAACAATTTTTTTTTGAAAATTCAATTAAACTTGTTTTAATCTTAAATTTGAGCCAGTCCCATTTGGCCCGATTATCTGACAAATTTTAGCATCTTCCAACCAATTACGCAATACATTGCTTATCATTTCTGTGTAATCTGCTCCAGCAAGTAAAAAGGTGTTTAATTTCCAAAAACCAGGTCCTCTGCAGCTCTCCTCAATTTCCTGAATTTCTACTAGTTCTTGTATTATAGAAGTGTGGTCGGTTTTTATCGCAGCCAAAATATCAGCATGTGTACCTAAATCATTAAATAAGCCAATAATCGAGTCTGCAGAAAATGAAGGGAGAGTTTTTGCTCCAAGTATAGCTACGAGTATTCCAACTATACTGAATATTTTCAATTGAGTTACCACCGATTTCATTGATATGCGACCCTCGAATAAAAACTCCCGCGAGCATTTGGCGATTCGCTTCCGTCAATCATGCGCTCCTTATGCGGTGTTATAGGAACCGTGCTACACAGTCGCTGCATGCCATATTTTTGAAAACAAGAGCGGCATTCCTATAACACCACATAAGGAGCGCATGATTGATGGAAGCGAATTGCCAAATGCTCGCGGGAGGGTCGCGTATCAATGAAAATCGGTGGTAAGCGGGTGCTGTCGTGCCTCGTGGAATTAGTATTCTGCCTCATTTGTCCATAGTTGGTGATTTAAAGGACAATAGCCCAATTCAGGAGCTTATCACCCGGAGCCTCCATCTACCCTATACAGGGGCAACAGCGTATTTACACCTTGGGCTATTTTTAGGATTGAGCATTTCCCGCGAAATTTGTTACATGATACCTTTTGCGTCCGCATTTGAACATTGAAAAAAAAATGGTGGACAGAAGGCAATAGTTTTGCAAGGAGGTGGTAGCGCAACTCCACCGTTCCAAGTCCTTTATTTTGCTCTCGTCGATTCCCCCCTTTTCCTAATAAACTACCCATGATACAATGCGGTGTTTTGTGATCTTCATGTACAAGAGCGATGGGAAATGGCCGGGAAGTTTGTGTCCGCGTGAAGACATTTGGGCTTGTGGAGGCGTCTTGTCTTTGAGGGGATACAGGTTTTTCGTTCATTTCCTGTTGGTTCTTTTACATTTTTACACGTTCGTATCGACTATATGAATAATAGAATTGAATTGAGGAATACTAAACACACCGTTGTGTGCGCTCCAGCGTGTCCGTGAATGTTAGCAAAAAGCTTGTGCAGAAGTTGATTTTCATCTTGGCTTCCGCTGCTGGTAGCGTCTTTCAACTTATAAATGAAGCGTTTTGGCAAAACAGTTTTTTCAGGAGATCAGACGCAGGAAAAGTTTGCGAAAAAGAGCGACGATTCTGGATCTTGTACGCCTTCCAACGATGGCAATGTTCCGGCCTCTACTTCGAGCTCGCCTTCGACTTCTGAAGGACGTCCTCTCTCAATAAAGAGCCTCTTGAGACAGAAAATCCAGGGAAAACTCAGTACCGAAAAGGAATCTGGTGATTCATCGAGCAGAGAACGAAGGCAACTCGACGAGTGGTGTGGGAATTTGAAAACATCTGGATTTATTTGCGAAGTGATTTCCTTGACCGATCGTTACTCGCCATTTCTTCATGAAGAAAATAATGACATCCCTGGTTCATCAGCGTTAGTAGTTTACCCATCTAAGGATCATACGTACAGCAGTGAAACGGGACCTTTCCAGCCGGTAAGACTTGTCATTTTCCCCGATGGTTCTTGGCGTTTGCAGTGTCCTATCTATGAATTTCAGGATGTGTCAAAAGGGAAACTTTCGCCTTTCAGTTGTGAAGAAGTGCTTTCTCTAGTCTCTAGTTGGTTTACCCAGTACCACGCGTTGTGTCCTGGTCTAATTGGTCTAGAAGATGTTGAAGGTAAACTGGGTTATATTCCTAAAAATGTGAGAGTACTAGCAGACCCTGTTAAGATTGTGCAGGCGGTTTCTTGTAAAGTTTGGCATGTTCCAAGCTCCCAAGCACGTAAGGATGAGTCTGATGCAAGAAGGTTTCATGTTTGTGGAGAATGTCTCAGAGCACATAGCTATGTTCAACGGCGAATTACTGAAAAAAACAATGTCGATACACCAACTAAATGTAAACGTCAAAGCCCTTCGAGCAACTATCCCATCAAATACCTCTCTCCGAACAGCAAACAGAAGCGCTACTCCCATCTGAAGAATGACCGACTGCGCCTTAAAAGGAGAGTTGACCGGTTCTACAAGAAGACCAAAATTGAGCTTCCAGAGAACCAATCCATTGAGCTTTGTCAACTTGTAGAAGCCATCGAAGATTCAGAAGATGGGAAAGACGAATTGAAAAAGATAGTGATGGAAGGAAATGCATTAAAGGACAACAAAGGAAATTCCTCTGGTGTTATCTTGGAAGAAGTGTGGAAAAAGGACCGTGTAAGTTTCTTTAAAGATCAGCAAAGAAATGGTAAGTTGTTGTATCTCTCATTAATAATTAGATTATGAGCTGAGATTAGTTCCTACTATGTGATAAATGACAAGGGCACATCCCAAATCAGCTATCGCACATAGAATTGAGAGCAAATCATTGGTCTCAATACTTTAAATAGTAAATAGTATAAATCTCCACTAAGGAAAAGGTAGATTATGATCATTAACAATGTAACAGAAATAGGTCAGGTCAGGTGCATGTGTTTGGCTTATTGCTTTTTCATTTGCTTTTTAGTAACTGGTAAAAGAGGAAACAGGTGGTCCCTGGCTACCATACGAGTTGGTAAGCTCTAAGAATGGCTTTGATTTAGAAATCTGCATCAATTTTGCTTTGAAACAACATTGTTTGATTATGTAATTCATCCTTAATTACATCCTCAATTTGCCATGCACAGTGGAAGCCTTGGTCATACATGCAGCTTCTCTGATGTTTTGCTGCTAATATTTATGACTACCTTTATATTGTTATTGCATGGTTTTATGATTGCTTCTTAGCTCTTGCAGTTTTCACCAGAAGCCCCTCTGCATTTGACGCACTTCATGGTCTCAAAATCCTTCAGCTTCCTTGCTCTAAAGTCCTTAGGAAAGTTTTGAAAGATGGCGCCGAAAATGCTGGTATCGATGAGGAGTACCTTAAGGCACAGAGTTGTAAATTTCAAAGTTACCAAGAGCAGCGAGAGAATGACCATCATCCTAGACCACTTGGAATTGGAGTAATGATGTGGGATGAAGTTAAGGTATATAGAGTACATATGGTTGAATTGTGATACCAAGACACATCCAGATTGTGGATGTAGATCTGGTTCCTGATGTACCTTTGGTATTTAATTTCAGGTCCAAATGAAGGTTGCCTGGAACTTGAAGGGTGGAGGAATAACAGGCTTCACCATACCGGAGGATGAGCTAAAAGTGCTGCATGATGTTTACACCTCCACAGTGGAAGGTGGTGCCAAGAAGGCCAGCTACATCATACAGTTCTTATGGAGAGATCTCACCTCTGGATATGATCTAGTGGGACCATATTTTCCCATTGAGGCTTCCATCACATCTAATACTCTCCAAGAATTTGTCATGCTGTGCTTGAAAGCATTCACATCATATGGCTTCAAAGTGGCAATCATCCTGTGTGATGGAGCTTCTTCTAACCTCACAGTATTGAAGATCCTTACTGGTTATGAAAGAAAAGAACTTCCAGTAAATGAGGCAGCTGACAACTTGCGTGATAAGTTTTTCTTGGATATTTCTTTTCCTAATCCAGAGGATCCCTATGGCAGGCCCATATTTGTCATGATATGCCCAAGTCATCAGGTTGTAATTCTTAAGATGAACAAAAAGGTGTTCCAATTTAATAAAGTTTCAATTGGATTTTTTTTTTGTTCAGATCCAACAGCTTACAGTTTTGAAACTACTTGACAGTCCATTACCTGCACTTCTTGTTGATCTTTGCAATGATGAAAATTTACATTGTACATTATGATTTGTAATCTAGACTTGTTAGTGTTGTAAATATGATTCGACCATCACAGACACTGACAGGTAGAAATATAGTGGGAACCGAATGAACATGTTTCGGCATGAGTATGCACAAAATAATAATATAATGATGATATATTATCATAATTTTTTTTGTTCTTTTAGCTAAAGAACATGATAGCAGCATTATACAGCTCCAGGCTTAATGGTTCCAAATCATTCACTCGTGCGGGGTCAACATTTGGATGGGAAACCATTGAAAAGGTTTTCAGAGAAGAAATGACTAGAGCTGAAACTGGGAGAAGCCGCAAAGTGCCTGGACTGAAATATGCCTTTGTGTACAGAGACAACTGGACTCGTCTGAATGTGAGACCAGCCAAGATTATGCAGGTACATGATATTGGCGTGCATGAAATCGAACCCAAGCAGTTTCAAAAATAATGCTTGGAATTAAAGTTTAGCTGTCAAAAATTAAGGACTTGAATATATGACCACATAGCTTATAGTTATATCATATGACATTGTGCTGCCTTGCATGCAGTCTAGTCTTGTTTAGGGTACAGTTAGGCCCTCCCTAGCAGTCTAAAAATCAGGTTAAAATCACATGCGGCTCCCATTTAATAGTAAAAGATTTATACTTCTGTGCACTGATCAAGAAACAGGTAGACATGAAAATACACTGGACAGGTTTAAAATTAGTTCATTTTATGCTTACCGGTAAATGCTTCCTTTAATAATTTCAGCAACGATTTATGATAGCAGCCATCAAGGATCTCACAGGCCCATCACCACAACAAGTAGCAAGATATTTAGATGCCTGCAACCTCATTTTTGAAGAAGGATTGTTGAGTCGGCGGAGGATAAACAGTCTTCAGAGCCCTGTCCTGGCTAATATTAGAAAAGGCATGGAGTTCTTTGAAGGATGGCACAATACCCACTCTGAGACAGGTATTTATGTTTATTTATAATTTACAGAATGGTTGCTTGTTGTGCTGTGATAATGGGGTTGCATGGACAAATTCAAACGTTTCTACCACTAGTAGGGTTACAGATGCCATGAGTGCTTTCAAATGTGCCAAACTCCCTTGAGTGTTTACAGCTCAGGATAACACAGTGGCAATTTTGCATTTGTATTATCAGTCACATCTGACAACCCTGATCATAGTATTTATTATCCAATGACTGGTATCAGATGTAATAATTAACCCTTTTTTCACTGAGATGGAGGTGAATAGTCATGGGTATTTATACCTAGAGATTGCATAATAAATCAGAATGTGTATAAAGTACTATTTACTTCTGTGGTATATGTACAAATAAATATTGTTCATGTAAGTAATAAAGGAGTTTCAACAGGCCGCAAAATTCTTGGTATAATTGCCCTAAAATTTATTGTTGGGGTATGAATTATTGTGTACTTACACTTATTGTGTACTTACAGTAATTTTGTTCTACTTTTTTTCTTGTATTAAATAGTTTATATTTGTATATCTATTCAACAGTGTATCCTGATAACTCAAAGAAGGCAAGGCAGAAGAGATTTCTTGCTTGGCAGGTCAGTGTCACTTAATCTTTCTTTGCACTGTTCCAGCTAACATAATTTATATAATATGTGCACATGTGTATGTGTTTGAGGTGTTTTACTGGTAAGAGACTTTGTGATGTATTGTTTGCTGTCAGCAGACACGTCTTGAAAATTATAGTATAGTTATGCTCAGTGAGCATCCACTTGAGGACTTGCATGTGAATTGAACTGCTCAATTGTATTGTAACTTTCAACGCACTAACAACATGCCACTTTTTTTCAGACATGGGACCTCCTGCGAATTGTTGTCTATGGCTTTCTTGCATTCTGTGAATGGTTTTTCACGAATGTGTCTCCAGATGGGAAGTACTTTATAAGCCCATTGAGAATAAATGGGAGTGCTTTAGAATCTGTTTTTAGTGTTCTAAAGCACACCAGTGGGGGAAACCTTTCAGCTTTGAACTATGGGCCTAGTCTTGGGAGGTTCATTTACAGGAAAGGGCAGGTAGTTGTCAACCAAAACTCTGAGACAGGCTACCGTGATGTAACTTTGAATTTAGATGGAGAACATTCTCATGTAAATAGTCATTTAATCCAGGTCAAAGGCAACCGTGTAAATAATAACTTATGCCAGTATAAATTCCCCTTGGAGATCTCTCAGTCAACAATAGGAGGGAGGCAAGGTAGTAATGCTTGCACTTTAATAGCGATACAATTTGGGGCATACTGTTTCAAAGAACAACTCGACATTTCTCTTCTTTGGGAACAGCTGCCTCAAATTTGGACTAATTCATTTATCAATGCAATATGCGAAGGAAATGCACTATATGATGAACTATATGGTGACACTGCAGTGTATCTTGATGTCGAGGATGTAGTGAATGCCGCTGGTGATGAATGCTGCATTGAGTCCATTTCCCCATTATATGGGTTTACTGATGCGGACCAGTTCAGTGAATTGATTGAGCATGTGAGCCAGTCCTTAACCAAAGATAGGTATGGTGTTATGATAGGATGTAATCGAACTGTTGGTGTTTTCATAAAACAAAGTGGTATATGTGCACTTATTGACAGCCACCAAGACATTGGAACCAACAGTGGGGCAGTCATATCAATAGCAAGTTCGTTTAAATTTGCAATTCTTGAATATACAAGAATGCTGAAAGATGTTCACTCAGTACAGCAGTTCACAGGCACATTAACATGGATTGAATTCATGTAAATTTGTTGTGTGCCTTTTATCACTGCTTCTATGGAATATTGAAAGTATACAGTTTATGTTGTGACTTAATTTTGTACAAACAATAACAATTAATTTTATAATGAACAATGTAAGGAAATAATTTTTACCTAGGCCATGTAAATACCTTTCATACAAATAAGGGGTTACTGTACATACTATGTTCAAATAAAGGAATTTATTACAAGCTAACTGTTGATGATACATTCATACAACAAAATTTTATTCAACGACTAGTTTTATCTGATTGCTAAACAAATTACGTGCCCTGATGACCCTGAGCAATGTAGAATTTACCGGAATGAAATTACAGGATATGACCAAAATCCTGCGTAGGCAAAATAAAGTTAAAGTTTGTTGTTGTTACATCATTTTTCCCACGCAGGCTTAATTTACCTCCAAAGGCCAACTCGATTAAAGCGTAATTATACCTCACGTGCCATTGCTAGTAATATGAAGCGAGCAAGGTCATCCATTGTTCATTTTTTTTTGCGCTTGGAAACTATCGCGTATGATTTTAGTTTAGGTCTAAGCATTTCGTCTGCGTCCACCACTTTTCCTTGTACTTTCAAATCTCTCTCAACTTTAGCGTTAAGAAACTCGTTTATCCTCGTGTTTGCTAGCTTCGAAACTAGTACCCGATAAAGTCTGTCTACAACAGATGCTTCCATTGCACATTCAACTTCGGGCAGCAATGAGCCCACAAGTTCTCTAAAATCCGTTTCCAAACGCTCATTGTTTTTAACACAGTTCTGACACATTTGCAGAAACTTTGATGGGTATTTCCGCAAATTACTGTCTGTGGTGAATTCTCGAACTTCGTTGTCCACCGAACGCAAGAAAAATATAAGTTCATCCCTAGGAAATATTAACTTGCCCGCGTCTAGGTTTTTTAAACTCTGGGAAATACCCGATTTGTCTTTCATGACAAGACCCTCCAAAATTTCCAGCTCTTTAGTCATAATAGGTCTTTTTTCAGAAGACGGTTTTATGCGCTTCTTTTTCCCAGCCAGGGATTCTCGGCGTAATTTCAACATTCTTTGAAGCGCTGCTCCACAATATCGGTACAATGTATCGTCCGATTCTTTGCTCAGCTGTCTCGCACTACTACTGCTCTCAGCAGTGGAATGCTCTTTCCGTGATCGAACGTGGTCGTGTATTAATGTGTACACCATCTCGTGGATAACACTGAGGACTGAATGAACATCCTCGTGGGAGAATGATTTGGACGCCGGCAAACAACGCTCGATAACAATCCTCTCTTGTGACGTCTTTCCCGGCTGGAAATTAGATAACATTTTCATCCACGCTACGGAGAATGCAGCTTTCCTCTCTTTCGGTACATTACTACTATAACACTCTTTTGATAATGTAGCGAATTTCCTGCAAAAGCCGACGATCAACAGGCTGAAATTGTCCTTCTGCCCTTCGCTTGTCAAATGCAACGCGAAGTTTCTGCGCTGTTCGAAAGCTTTCAATCTGGTTGATTCTAAAAGCCGTTGGCGCAATTCGCTTTCTACTCTCTTAGCCTCTTCGGCGGAGAAAACCCAAGATGATAATTCATCCATTTCGGCAAAGCTGATTCCCCTTGCAACACTTTTTTCGGTAGTTTTGGCTTTTTTCTTTCGACTTCCACGTGCGGTCGTGTTCGTGGCTTGGGGTCTCTTTGTACCAGAGTTTGAACCTTTAGCCGAGGGATTCTTAGTTCCACTGTCCGTTTCAGCAGTTTCGCTTTCTGAATAGCTTGATTCTAGCGAAGAAAGTTCATCGCTGACGTTTGAAATTTCAGATTGACTATCAGAGAAGCACTCGCTTTGGTCCGCCATTTTTTAATGAATGCGTAATAAAGGTAAAATGAAAACAACCACCTGATTGGTTGAAAGCTGTGGGCGGGATAGGGGTGTGTCCGACCGCGAAATATTATCCAAGTAAAAGTGGTTCCAAAAATAACCCAAGGTGTAAATACGCTGTGTCGTAGGGTCAGTATGGGAGATGGAGGCTCCGGGTTATAAGCTCCTGCCCAATTTCGATATATTAAGATTCAGCCTGAAACAGTAACATCACTGCGAGGCTCAGGGGAATAAATTGTAGAGTTTATATGGGTTTATTCTCGGAGCCTCGCAGTGATGTTTATTGTTTCGGCTGAATTTTAATATATCGAAATTGGGCTATTAAAATCTCCACCAATAACAATATTATCATCGCCATCGAGCTCCATCTCTCGTAATGCTGTCAACATGTTTTGATAAAATCGAATTGTTTCCGCATCTTTGTTTGGATCACAAACATTAGCCAAATTAAAAGGAAATTTTTATCCATAATTTTTGCCTTAATCATTATAATTCTAGTGTTACTTAGCCACCTGTTCTCGTTGAACGAAAGGAGGTTCATTCTTGGGAAAGACTAATTAATCTTCAGTGTTTTCTCTTTATTTCCATAACTTCCCACTTTTCATTTGTAGTAGAGAGAGTGTTTTCGATAATACCCCAGGAGGCTTCATCGGGTCACACCACAATCATTAATACAATAGGTTTTCGTATCCGTGGTAAGGAGCTAGGTTACCTCGATAAATATAACACGCTTAACATTCAGTTGCCAGTTTAGTAGGGTGGAACAAACCGTCAATGTTCTTGTTGCTGTAAATTCCCAATTTCTTAATCTAAAATTAGTAATAGTTCACCGGTTGTTATATATTGTAAGCAACCTAGACTATAAATAGAAGGTATTTTTGTCAACACGCTAATTTTTCAAATTAATTCTTCAACTGTGATCTCACGAAAGGATAGAGTCTTGGTTCAGTATGTTAGCCATGTTAATTACCGACTGAGTTTCCTTAACAGTCAATCATCTATTTTGATAATAGCGAAAACGAAGAGAAAAGGGCGCAAGGCTTATTGGAGAGCTCCTCCTTTATTAATCTCTGCTGAATATGACGAAAAATACGTGCTAACAAACTTGACCTCTCGCCTCTTATAAGTTTTAAGGAGTTTTAAAACATAAACTACACTTAATGTGCAGATTTCAAGACAGATAAAATTTGTTTAACGAATGGATCACAAATGGAACATACTTATTCGGTAAAATAGTAAAGCCTAATCATGAAATTGCCTCAAATAATTTGAAGACAGCTCGTGTTGAAGAGACTAACGCCAAATTCGCATAAGTATTATTTTCTTACTCTATTGAATAAAAATCGTTTAATTACTTATTAAAAAGTTATACCTACGATTAAACTTTTGAATATTTCATTTTGGTTTTGGTCTTTTAGATAATCAGTGGACGTGATGCAGAGATTTCCCTCGCATTCTTGTATATGAAGTGACTGGAACTAAATTCGATTAATATAAAATAATACAAATAATATCAAAGAAATGAGTCATAGAGTCGAGCAAGAACGCGCTTGTGAGAATCTTGGTGATGCCTGTGATAACCTCGGCAATTTTGAACTGGCCATAGAGCACTACATGCAGTATCTTAGCATTGCCAGAGACGTAGGCGACAAAGCTCATGAAGCGCGTGCCTGTCGCAAGCTGGGTGATGCTTTCGAGAGTCTTAGTAATTTTAAAGAAGCAATAGAGTATCACAACAAGCATCTCAGCATTGCCAAAGCCACTGGAGACCAAGCTGAAGAGGGCGTCGCCTATAGCAATCTCGGCAATGCTTATGAAAGTCTCGGGATGTTTAAGGAAGCCATAGAGTATCACGAGAAACATCTATCCATTGCCAAGGAAGTGGCAGATAGGGCTAGCGAATGCGCTGCATATTGCAATCTTGGCAGAGCAAGTCGTTGTATTGGTAATTTTCCAAAAGCAATCTTGTGTCATGAGAAGGAATTAAAAATTGCCGTAGAATTAGGGGACAGAGATGGAGAAGGAACCTCTTACGGCAATCATGGGAATGTTTATGAAAGTCTTGGTGACTTCAAGAAAGCCTTGGAGTACCACAACTTAGATCTCAATATCGCCCGAGAACTGGGAGACACTTTGGGCGAAGGACAGGCCTATAGCAATCTTGGTAGAGCTTATAGTGGTCTAGGTGACTTTAAGAAAGCGATGGAGTGCCACGAACACCATCTAAGGATCTCTGAAGTAAAAGGCGATAGAGCTGGAGAGGGGGCTGCTTACTGCAATCTCGGCATTGTGTATCAGCGTCTGGGTGATTTCAAACAGGCCGTTAAGTATCATAACCTCGACCTTTCTATTTCCAAAGAATTGGGGGACAGGGCTGGAGAAGGCAGTTCATACGGCAATCTAGGCAACACTTATCATAGTATCGGTGATTTTAAGCAAGCCATCGAGTACCACGAAAAGCATCTAAGTATTGCCAAAGAGGTGGGTGACAGAGCCGGACAAGGAGCTGCTTATTGTAATCTTGGCAGGGCGTATCGTTGGGTAGGGGATTTTAAGCAAGCTGTGATGTACTTCGAGAGTGATCTTCGCATTGCCCAAGAGCTGGGGAACAGAGGTGGAGAGGGGACTTCATACCGTAATCTTGGCAGTGCCTATTTTGATTCTGGTGACTTTGAGCGGAATTCCATGGCCTACCACCAGATGGATCTTAGTATTGCACAAGAAGTCGGCGACAATGCAGCAGAGGGACGTGCCTATGGAAAAATTGGCAGAGTTTATTTTGCTCTTTCCAACTTTGAGAAAGCCAAAGAGTATCAAGAGAAATTCCTCAGAATAGCCAAAGAAATAGGGGACAAAGTTGGAGAAGGAAAGGCCTACGGAGATCTTGGCAAGATATTCTATGGCCTCGGAGACATAAGCAAAGCCAAAGAATACTATAGAGGAAAACTACGCATCGCCAAAGACATTGGAAACCGCGCTGGAGAAGGAGGTGCTTGTTTTTTGCTAGGTCGTGTTTTGGAGTCCACAGGTTCTTTAGATGAAGCCGTTGGTTATTTTAGATCGAGTCTTGAAATTTACAACAATTTGAAAGCTCTTCTTCAATCTGAAGATTCGTGGAAGATAAACTTTCGTAAAAACTATTACGATGCATATACCGGTCTGTGGAGAACTTTGCTTAAGCTTCGAAAGACCAATGAGGCTTTGTTAGTTGCCAAACAAGGACGAGCAGAGGCCTTGGTGGATCTTATGAAATCACGATATGGAACTGACGTACCTACGTCTGGTCCAAATGAATATGAAGAAATGACATCTGACATGCTGACTGACATACCCACACAAACAGTTTTCGTAGCGTTTGAAGGTAACACAATCAATCTTTGGGTACTCTGCAAAAGGAAAGAGATTCATTTCAGACAAAAAGAAATAGATTGGGATGCCTCACAGCGTCTACTAGAAAATGCTGAAAGAGTCATTTTCTCATTGGATGAGCACAGTTCTTTGCAGCTTTTGTACGATATTGTCATTGGGCCCATTGCAGACTTGCTTCAAGGTGATGAAGTAATCATTGTCCCCGATGGTGTCTTAAACATGGCTCCTTATTCCGCCTTCATAGATCACGATTCAAAGTACCTTAGCGAATACACCAGGGTCCGTGTTATTCCCTCACTTACAAGTTTACAACTGATAAATCGGTGTCCTGAAGGGCAGCACCTCAAGAGTGGAGTGTTGCTCGTGGGAGATCCCCATACGAAAGAAATCGTCACGAAAGCAGGTTGTGAAATTTTTAAGCCGCTGCCATATGCCAGAGAAGAGGTGGAAATGATAGGAAAACTTCTTAAGACAACTCCTCTCGTTGGGAAGAATGCAACCAAAAGCGAAGTGCTAAAACAGATCGGTTCAGTTGCACTGGTGCACATTGCAGCCCATGGACTAATGGAAACCGGAGAAATAATTTTGGCTCCAAATCCCTCTCGCAAATCCAAGATTCCTGAACAAGAAGACTTTCTTTTAGCGATGAGCGATGTGCAAGCGGTTAGGCTACAAGCAAGGCTTGTTGTGCTTAGTTGCTCTAATAGTGGTAGAGGGAGCACTACAGCTGAGGGAATAGTGGGCATTGCACGGTCTTTTCTGGGTGCTGGTGCACGTTCCATTCTTGTAGCATTCTGGGCAATTGACGATGAGGCCACCATGGAGTTCATGAGAAGTTTCTACCAGCAACTAGTAGATGGAAAAAGCGGAAGTGTGGCTCTTCACATAGCGATGAAATCTCTTCGAGACTCTGAGAAGTTTGCTGACGTGAGGTACTGGGCTCCATTTGTACTCATTGGTGATGATGTCAGGATAGAATTTGGAGAAAAAGGAGAAGAAAATGAGGCAGCAGCAGATAGAGGAGCTCGCGCAGATGCAGGCGCAGATGTTGATCCAAGTCGACAGCCAGAAACAGAAGCGGACGCAGCGATAGAGCGAGCAGAAAAAGTAGACGGAGGCGCAAGCACCGAAAACACTGTAAGTTGAATATTTTTAGACAGCATAATGAGTGCCACACAGAGGCTAAACGTAGAAACGTAGACGCCATTTCTCGTTTCGATGCCACGTCCAACAACGGGTCTAACTACTTGAAGTCTGACAAAAGTAAAAAACACTATAAGCAGCATAATTATATGTAATATAACGCGTCCCGTACGTCCAGCAACTTTGCGTGTATACTCAACACAAAAACTGCTTTTATTGGAAAGAAACTACCAGGATTTGTATGAAAAACATCACAAGAACATTTGTCTGAATGTACTTTTTTTTTCTAGCAATCCGTTAAGAAAGTTAGGAAGCAACCACGCTGGCATGAGGCCTTAGTTCAACCCCTTTAAACAACGTTGTTTTACAGAACACTGTATATCCTATTGGGCAATGTTTAGAGCGTCCAATGACAAGCAACCTGAAGATTTTTAGTTAAAAGACTGGGTCCAGCCGCATAAAGCATCTTAGGATAAGTGGAAATTTTCTGCAGTTGGTTACTTCATTCCAAAGGATCCTCCTGCGCTTTCTTTGTGTTTCCCGCCCTCGGTCAACCGGAGGAGAATGGCCGGGTTGCAGAAATCTCCCACTTGTATTAAGATGCTTTATGCACCCGCGTCCTGATCTCTTGCGTTATAATGTTGCCTCGGTGTCAATGTCTCTCCCCACCCAGAGACATAAATCGGCATTAGCGAATCATTGCGGAAGCCCAACAACATTCTAGGATACTGAGGTTAGTGATCCATCCAGGAGGGTCCAATATTGCTCCTAGTCGCTTTATGGTACAGAAACGGAGACTAAGTGCTGTGCTGGTGAGCCACTAAGCTCTACGATCTATAAGATTATAATAGACTTTATGTTTGCCTCTATTACGATTTGCGATTTTACTTCGTATGGTAGCTTGGAAAAGAGCACGTGCACAGATCTTTCTTATCGCTATAAATTTGGGCTAGTTACCTTAATTTTAACAGTTTAAATAGGCTTAGAGCTACGTATATATGTATCATTCGTCATTAGGTTTTCGGCTGTTTAGCTTTCACTATCGCTTCTGTAGAAGTAAGTGACAGTAGGTCACAAAGACATAGAAAAGTGGAAATTTAATGAAATCTTTGTGTCCGTGTAAAGTTATTTATTCAGCTACGTCTGATCCTTTACGTTCTTTGTTGTTTCTATATATGTCTTCAACATTTCGGCTTTAGGTCTCGGAAGAATAATTGCAATTAGATTCTTCTCGCCTTGACAAAGAATTAAGGTGCATTTAAAGAGATTATGCAGTTTTGAAGAGGATGGGTCTTCTGATCATGAACACAGCCCAACCTCTCTTAAGCGGACGCCCTTGGGATAACATTTACGTGTGCGGTTTGGAGAGGTAGCTCCTTGTGGAAGGTTGAAAATGTTCTGTTTCGATATGGCTGGGAGCTGGAATAAACCTTGGAATAGGTATCCGCTTAGGGGAGGTCTATAGGACGTGTCTGATAGCAGTGGTTCAACTGTATAACATTCTGATAGTAAGCTTTTTTTTGCAGAAGTAGAACAATCCGGACAGGTTTGAAGCCGGTTGCACCGACGTTGTGGGAAGGAAAGTAACCGAGAGATTGTACACACACTTGCTCTTGGAGACATTGACAAAAAGCCTAATTTTAATTCAGCTCATACTATTTTTGCTGTAATTGAGTGACCCTCATACAGTCATACATTTGTCCTATATAATTGGAGACATTCATCGCCGTACAAAGATCAGTGCAGTATCACCGGAGATGTACATTTTTGCCCTAAATTTTAGATTACCATAATTAGCTGTTTACTTTACCTAACCAAAGAAAATATCCAAAGTACACTGCAAGGTTAAAAGACCAACAATCGAATGAGAAGCGGAGGGTGAGGAGCTACAATAAAAAAACAAACAAACAAAAAAAACAAGCCACCTTGGAAAGTGTGAATGCCCTAGCCCACAGGTCTACCAATCGCGTTGGAACTATCTTCAAGATTAGAAATGCTCAAAAGAAGGACAATCGATGTAATGTAATAATTTGTAATGACGGTTCTGGCAAAAGAGGTCACAGGTTTACCAGAATCATAGTACATAAACCAATATAGTCGGAGGGATTTTTCTGTTTCTGTCGTTTTACTTTTAGAGGGTGATGCTAAGATGACGTTTCATTCTCGTTAAGCTCACAATAGCGCAATTTGCAAGCAATTGACGATTACTTTATGAGCTTGCAATTTCTGTAAGGTGTTATAGTTCACCACAAAATTTTATCGTAGTCTGATTGGTTTAATTTGGTCATGTGAGACTCATCATATCTTAACCACGGTCAAAAGTTGAAAAATAAGACAAAACCATTAAAGATAAAGTTTTCACTTTGAGAGCTCAAAGCTGATACGTTTTTTGTTAGTCTGTGAGTTTACTAAATCATAATACCATTTCCTAAAAAAGTTTCAAGTATATTAAAGTGAAGTATGCCACATATTCAAAGAATAGACATAGACACACGGTGCGATCAGTCTCCACATACTTCACTTTTAAAAACTTGAACCATTTTTAGTAAATTATAAAATGATTTATTAAACAAAAACACGAAAACGATAATAAATATTAAAGCTCATAAAATACCTTTGTTAACCTCGTTTTACAGTTTTGTTGTTAGTCTTACAATATGGGGGTGAGTCATCTTGGTTGAACACAAGATAATGAAGACTCTTCATTATCTTGTGTTCAACCAAGATGATTCACCCCCATATTGTAAGACTAACGACTAAACTAAACGATAATATTCTGAAGACCAACGAACGACTAAAGAATGTTACTGCAAATACCATTAACCATGAAGTGAACGAAATGTATACTGGTAACGTTCTGATTGACATTCAAGAGATGACCTAGCCTCGTTCACAACAGTCCCTTTACGCGTTATTTGAATGTGATGTTAAAAGAGATAGCGCGCTCTGCATTTACAATTTGCCCACGCATTGGAGAGGAACAAAATGACACTGAAATGGTACAGAAGTTTCTGACATTGAAAAGAGGAACACTTCTGGAGATACCACAAAAATTCCGGAAGGAATTTCCCTAAACCTTGTGATCTCTCTGAAAGCAAATTCCGGATTTTCCCAGCTAGTATGCAAACCACATTTGAAGTTTATATTTAGTTATAGTGGTTCTGTTTTCCGGATTACCTCAAAACTTAAGCCAAACGTTATCGCTGACTGCGTTTAGTGTCCAAAATAACTGTCAAGACGTCCGAAATACAAAACTTGCCTCTACAAAAGCGTTTGAAACTTGACTGAGTAATTTGTAAGGTGTGTTAATTATGTCGGAGAAAAACCTTCTAAGGTTTACGAAATTACAATACATCTACTTTATATAGAAGAAAGAATTTCGCAGTTATCTACTCAACCAGACTGTTGGGAAAAACCCTGAAAAAATTCAGGCTTGAAATCCCATTCAAGCCTGAATTTTTCAGTTTTCACGCGTTTTCAGTTTTTTCGCAACAGTTGATTGCGTAGATAACTGCGAGATTCCTTCTTCTATATAAAAAACTTATACTTATAATCTTTCATCCGCAGTACTGCGTGCCTCACAATATATCTTCTGCGTGCTTCACAATATATCTTCTTCATTCTCAATCTCTCAGCCATGCTTCATTACATTTTACTAAAACCAGCGCCAGAAAACAGTAGACGTGCGACAAGGTCACGAGGCAATTGTGTGAAGTAAATCAGAACGTGATACCAGCAACTAAACTACAACGCATGACAACGGAGAAGTGGACTTTCTTTCGCTCTCGCTTCTCGTTTCCGGTCTTTTTGCCAAGTCAAACTCCCCAACTGAGAAAACAAATTGAGCTCGATCAGTGGGGGCAATTCTATTTATGTGGCTGCTGCTGATGTTAGCGATGATATATAAAGTTAAGGAATAAATGAACGTACGTATACGAACGTACAGAACGAACGAAGGAGCAAGCGAGGGAACGAACGAACGAGCGAGCGAGCGAACGAACGAACGAACGAACGAACGAACGAGCGAGCGAGCGAGCGAGCGAGCGAGCGAGCGAACGAACACGCAAACCGAAACTCGTTAGTCTCTCTTCAGCGCGTATAAAGACAGTAACGCAAGAAAAATATATGTTGTGGCTCAAATTTATGTTTGGTTTAAATTTATCTCCCTTCTTGGGCATGGTAACGTGTGATAATAACTTTGAAAAAATTGAAAATAAAATTTAAGCCGAGGATAAAATTGAACCACAACATATACGCCAGCACATACAAAAATCATACTAGCTGAGTGAGACCTCTCTCGTTTTACTGTGTAACACGAAAATAAGCTAAAATATTGTGGGTGTTTTATTTTGCGGATGGGCGATCTTTTTGCCATTTACTGGAACTAGTTTTTGCGGTTCGAGATGACTGAAATTTCTGCTGGGAACTAATTTTTGCGATTCTCTGTTCAAGCAGCAGAACATTTAAGTGGAAGAAAGGCCATAATAGTTTCAACTTTCATTGTACGGTGTGTTGAGTCGCAGTTCACACTAGTTACATATTACACTGTAATACCTTACTGCGCAAAGGGACCCAACAACAACGAAACACAAAAAGGCCTACCACTACCATGCACAACAAAACACTGTTTCATCAATACGGTTAAATAATACAGACTACCGAATGCATCTAAGCTCCGTGGTTGCTTAATGTTCTTAATGTTCTTAAATCATCTTAATGTTCTTGTTTAAGTCCAATGTATTTCGTCCCAGTGGAGCGGTGTTTTTAATTTGTCTTAAGAGAGTTAATTTTTGCGGCGTTTTATTCTGCGGTTTTTTTTTTCTGCGAGAACTAATTAATCCGAAAAATGAGCAAAAATTAAAACCCGCCAAATTTTCATGCGACACGGTAATACAGAAGGGCGCGGATTTAGGAAAGTGGGGTGGTTGTGCTTGTACTTAGCCTGTCTCTTGTACGCTCAACTCGCTGAAAGGTTCTATTTTTTAAGGAAAGGTCAACTAAAAATAGGAAAACCGTTTTTTTTACAAGCAAAAAACGATTAAAAGCTTTGCAAATTATAGCTGTTTTAGCGTGCACCACCCAGTTTTGCTCCACTGATGCTCTAATGACAATTACAAAATCTGTTCACTCCCCGGAGGTTTTACGGATTACAAAATTAGTCTCAGATTTCCGCATCCGTTTACGACAAAGCGAAAAGTTTCACTGCACGCGAGCACGCAACATTTTTAAGATGTTCTGTCATCGTGTTCACCGCCCACGCTTAAAGGATAAAATTAAAACACAAATTAAAATTTTCTACTTTTGTAATCAATTCTTGCAGTGAGCGGTATCCACCAGTGGTGGTGATGGAGGGGAAGAGGAAGACTACTGCCCCGACTCTGGGACGGAAAATGTTGGAAAATTTCCCTCTGATGCACTGGTAGGGGGCTGGGCACTGCCGGAATTTGACTGATGGTGATGCATGGGATCACTCCAGAATTGATTTTATTTCCCCACTCCGGAAACTACGAGGAGAGTGGTATGAATGAAAGATTCTGGGATCGTTTGGGTAAACGGACGGAAATTGCGTCGATATAAAGGTGCATTTCTTGGCAGTCAGTTGCATAGGATATACTACTGTTGGGTAAAAACTATTTAACAAGAGACACGCTATCAGGAGAAAATGCCGAAGAATCAGTACTTATTTGTCGGGGCATGCGCAATGTCCATCCCTCTACCCAAACGATCCCACAATCCCTTACTCGTACCAGTCTTCTCCCCTTTTTGTTGGGTGTGGAATTGAAGTCTCCACTTAATAGGCAATTTCCGAGTTGCTGTGAACTTCTTTATGAAAGCGAGGCTAAGTGTAAAAGCTTTTCATATGAAAATTAGTTTTGTTCTTTCATAATAAAAACTTTGCACTTAGCCTCGCTTTCATAATTAGGTTCACAGCAACTCGGAAATGGCCTATTGGTATGTCAGCTGCTGCGTCAAGTTATCAGCTAATCTAATGAACACCAAAATTATACTCGCACTATTAAACAATGTCTACTATTATTAAACTATGTACGACAAAATATTTCAAAATAAAAAGTTGCAAGATTAAAACATGACGTTTCGGCGACGAAATGTTTTTCCAATCTTTCGTTTATGCTGTTTTAATTTTCTTCTTGACGAAAATCGAAATTTTGTTTTCTTTAAATTTTCGGATGTCGAATCTACTCGTTTTAAATGGAAAGGACTTCTCAAATAAGGCTTTCTATAATTTCGTGCTGAAACGACGAAACAAAACAAAAGAAAAAAAAAAACAGCTGAAAAAGAACATACGAGTTTATCAGGCTTCGGTTTCATTCCGAGTTCAGCTGATTTCTGTATCGGTTGTTACACAATGGAAGCTGACTCTATGGTGCTCCTTTATCGACTGCAACAAAGACTACTATAAGTGAAAACACTTATCGATCGTGTTCAGCGACATGATAGAGACCAAACCGAGAATCAAAAATGCAACCGTGGACAGCTGTTTCGATTTGGTTGCTTCGTCAGCACGGCTTTAGCAGCACGGAAACAGCCTGCAGCATTCAGTTTCGTTCGCGGTAGTTTGCAGTTTATTCTTAAAGGGGAAGTATCACGAAAATTTGCTGTCATTTCAAAACCCAAAAATTTTTGACTGTCAGCAGAAACAACGAAATAATTGTCAAGTTTGTTAAAAATTATCACCCCTATGCAATAAAACTGTCGATTAGTGCCTCTGGCCAGAGACAGAGTAGGGCGGTATGGATTGAAACTTGAAAAATATTAGGCTAATGTTTTTCAAGTTCTCGCATTTTTGTTTCCAAAATGCGCTAGAACAGATCACAAGTTGTTTCTTTCAAGAATTGAGTTGATTTCGTTCCTCTCGTCATTCTAGAATTAAATAAGTGACAGGTGATTGAAGGTCTTATTTCATCATTTTTAACAAAAGATATCAAAAACCCCATGATACTTCCCCTTTAACTGATACACCTGTAGTACACTATACAAGAAGATCCAACGAGAACATTAAGTAGATCAAAATACTTCAAATGTTGTCTCCTGTACGTGTTCCCATTTTGTGCTGTCATTTTGCCGAAGAAAACATATGTGCAGATTTTCTTTACGACTAAATCCTAATTTCTGAGGCGGTTATATTCAGTAAGGCCTTCGGAACATATCCACCCAAATGAACGTTGGCTGCCCTTGGCAAAAGCTGTCAAGTATTCTAGCCGTTTTATTGTGAAAAAAGGAAAAGAATTAGACTGGCTCGGTTAGGTATCATCATATGTACTATACCCGAGCTGGAACACATCCCGAAACTGAAAAGTTGTCTCAGGACCAGAACAAGCGCTGACGTAGTTATTATTTTCAGTTCTGACAAAGACGAAAACATCTAAGTAAGATTTGGCCCAAACACTCAAACTCTTGGGCTGTTATCGCAAACTGGAGAAAATAGCCTTTGGTTTCAGGTTTGTTGGTTGCTGTCTGTAGTGTTAGTCCAAGGGTCTACAACATAGGTGTGACTGGAACTAATATTTTGTCATCGGGGAAACCGGTTTTTCCTCCGTACGTCAAATTTTAAAAAGCTGTTTCGTTAATCGTCATCCCCTTATTTATAATTGTTTTCGACGCAAACTGACTCCGATCCACTTTCAAAAGAAAACTGTTTCGTCTACAAGTAGGATCTAGTTTATCTGCGATAAGGTGTGAGAGAGTGTAAGTGCAAAAAAATGAGAATGTTGTATATTTAAAGTTTTTTCTAAATAAAGATATTGCAAAATTACGGAAATATCTCGAATGCTCACGAATCTTGTGTCAAACGCTAAGGGCGTGACGTAATTCAGGCGTAGGATCTAAGCTGTCTTCTGATTGGCTGCGGTTAACACACCTAATCATGTTCGCTTCCAGTCACTTACTTTGAATTGAACTTATGGCCGTCCTCGGTAGCTAACGCTACGTTCTGTAATCCAAGGCAAACGAACTTATATTTAAAGAAAGAAGTTACCTATTTTGTCGTTTGGTTTTTAAATTTTTAATTGTTTATCAGAGGTTAAGACGAGGGAAAGTTGCACGACATCTATCGCCATTACCTTACTTTCAAGTATGGCGTCGGGCAAATGGAGCGTTCGGCACGTTTTAGTCGTATGGAGCACCTTTATTTGTGCTTCTCTTGTCATAACAGCTCCAGGTAAGCCTAATTCTGCTTATTTTATTTAGTTTTCTGTTGAGTTGGTTAAATCCTCGTGCCTGCGGCTACAATGCGATATACTTTTTCTGTAGCCGTCGAATTTTTAATTGAGCGAAGTGCTCTCAAACAAAATTAAGACTTATCGAGTTAGAAGCCTTTGCAAAGGCTTGTTTTGATTTCATTCTAGTTTAAATTACCACCTAAATTATTGTGTTGAAATAGTTGGTGCTACTGGCCTGGTAAAAGCCTTTAAAATGTTGTTGAAAATTCGAATGCTGGTGGAGTATTCGAAGCTGTAACAAATACGAGGTTGAATGGGCTTGCGCTTGTCGCTAGAAAAAAACATGTGACCTCTCAAAACATCGTGTCGATGCGTTGAAAATCTTTAAAATCACCGTATCGATCTCGTAGAAATCTTTAATTTCATTTTATAGGTTTTGGCGAGTTCCAAGTTAATTTTTGGTACGTTAAATTCAGTTTAGTTCGGGTTGGGACTACAAGCTTGAATGTGCATTTCGATCATAATTTCATCTTATTGGCCTCTGTTCTAGTGTTATAACTTAATCATCGAGTTGACCGATCCGATTTTTCAGAGACGATAATATTGTTTACACACACTGCTATACAAATTGCAGACACGGCTCCATTGTCATGTCTTCAATGCATAATTATGTTATGATTGGCTTTTCCTTTTGTCTGCTTGCTTGTTATGGCATCCTGCTGTTTATCAGCCCTGGGAAAATTCTTCGCATTGTGTAATTTATTAGATTGCCCTCTGATGCTGGAATATGACACGGGGCAGTTGTTTAGTCCGGCAGTAGCTGGATAATCCGCTCAGACAGTTTGAGAGTTTGGCATATAAGTTGCGTCGATACCTTAGGCAGCGTTTCTTTTGAGTCCAGAGACTGGACATAAATTATTTCTTTGTGAAGTTTAATGGTCAGCCCCACTAGCACTTGTGCTATAAACACTGCGGAGGATAATTAAAGCTTATTCATTTATTTTTGTTTACATAAAGCTTGATTGCTTGCTGTTGTGAGGTTCTTATAATTCATCCTTTGGTTCTGATGAGGACCTTGGTCAATCCACTGACTACAGTCAACTCCCTTTATTGTGGACACCCTCGGGACCACGAGTTAGTGTCCTTAATAGCGAGAGTCTGTAATAGCTGGAATTTATTTTTGCTGGAAATTTAGCTGCTGTCCGTATTATTGGGGAGTCCATAATACCTAGGTTTCCCCAAGGCAAGAGTTGACTGTAGTTTACAGCCAATCCACCTCATGTGTAACCGGTATTTTTTTAAATTTGAACTGAGTTTTTAAATTTACATGTCAGTTTTGAACAATTTTTTTTTCTCTTAAATAAATCTTTGCACCTGTTCGAAACATATTGCGCTATTTGGCGCCTTTTTCAACAAATCTTGACTTTTCAAAGGCTGTAAAAGTTAGGAAATCTAGTCATCATCTGTCCCATGACCGAGCTAGTAAAGGGCATGGGTCTATTCCTTACTTGACGTCTCAAACTGATTTGCATTGTATTATGTCTTTGTGAAAATGCATGCAAAGCAGTTTGTGACGTCATGTAAGGAATAGACCCATGCCCCTTACTAGCTCGCTCATGGAACAGATGATGGCTAGATTTTGTAACTTCTACAGCCTTTAAAATGTCAGGATTTGGTTGAAAAAAGGCGCAAAAAGGCTCAATGGGTTTTGAACAGGTGTAAAAATATAAAAGCTATTGATTTTTCTCTAAATTACAGCATTAAGTATTTCAAGAATAACAATAATATTGTTTCCCAAGTATTTTGAATAAATTTTTTCTAGCTAATGTGTATTTTTCGGAAAGATTTCCAGAGAAATGTTCATTATTCCATTCAAATGCCGGACATTACAAAGAGAAATTTGAATGTTCATTTCATTCTCTGAAATACTGGTCACACGGATGTGGGTTGACTGTAATATTTGAGAGTTTTGAAACATAAAGAAAGTCACAGGACACTAGATTTACAGTGTCCACTCACTATTCCAAGAAATGGCAAAAGCTACATGTATAATCCAGGGCTAGAAAACTGCTACTCTTGTCTCAGGAACACTGTCTGGCACTTTTCAGGATAGATCCAGGACACTCTCAAAAGCTGCTGAAAACCCTGATTAGGTTGGCACGTGCGAGGGAACTTATCCTCGAAACTAGTCTATGTAAACAATTCCAAGCGACAAAGCTCCCTAGTGTGAATATTTGCCCATTCCATTCAAATTGCAGTTGTGGGGAATGAGGCTTGTCCAATCACAGAGCATCCATAGGGATCCTGTGACTTGTTCAGTTGTCAGGTCTTGTATCTTCAGGTTCTTTCTTTTCATCTTTGTACTGTTTATGCAACTAGTCCATGCATATTATCTACATGTATTCCAATACCAACTGGACAAGACATTAGTGCCCTTGTATAAACAATTCTATTTTATGTCCAGACTTGTTGCTATGACTTGCTCCTTTTTGTATGGTGTGTGTACAGCGTGTTGCAACAACTGTCACTGCAAGAACTCACTGTGACTTGCCCCGTTGTGTGTGTTGACCTTCTTTTAAATTAGACTTTTCATTTTTACCGGCTTATTTTCCTCTTAACTGGTTGTGTTTTCCCTTGGAGAAGCCAGATTCATTAAGCACAGAGTATTCACCAATGACTAGTAACGGAAACAAGAAAACATTGTTTATCACAGCTGTTAACGTTTCTTTTTTTCATAGACAGCTATTTCAATTAAAATTGTTGAAAAATCTGTGTGGCAAGGCCGCAAGGTGATATGGGTAATTTATTAAAGACTTAGCCAATAGCTCACCCTCCAGAAAATAATCGAAGGGGTGCCTGGAAAAAAGCCCTACATGTTAGTGACATCTGATAAATTGCTAAATTCTCCTTCCAAATTGCCTTGTTAAACAAAAGGAGAATTTTCAAGACCTTACATACATGTACATGTCCATCAAAAGTCACTTAGGATCCTATTCCGTGCACCCCGTCAAATCATGTACAGCTGTATATGTACAATGTATATACAGTGTTATTAAGCATTGGTATTACAAGGATGAATTGATGCTGATCACCATCAGGGCTTAAAGGGTTAAAACTGAACTTAACTAACACTGAAACATTGTGAGATTGTACAATGTAATACAGTTCACTTGTATTCAATATGGATTAAAGAATATTCATGATCAGATGTACATGTATTTATTTAATAATTGTTTATTTTCTGCTACAGGTGTAGGGGCCTTAAGATTCCTCAATGATCCTGAAATGATCCTGGTAGGGCACTTTGGCTATAATGTGGACTTTAACTGTACGACTGATGATCCAAATGCTACCGTAAGCCTGTTTCATTCCCCGCAGTTTGGACCTTTGACTGAAAGACCTCTTACACCAGGCAAACTTATTTTAAATGGACAAGTTTTTACGCTGATAAACCTTGTGAGATCAGATGGTGGGATGTATGCTTGTAAGGCAACTAGTGAATCAGGTGAAACTATCCAGTGGCCATTTGGTACGGGAAGGTTGCTGCTGTCTCAAAGTGAGTTGACGTACAGTTTTAGAATTATTGTTTAAAGGGGAAGTATCACACAAATCTGCTGTCATTTCAAAACCCAAAAATGTTTGTCTGTCAGCAGAAACAATAATATTGTCAAGTTTGTCATAAATTATCACCCCAGTGCAATAAAACTGTCGATCAGTGTCCTTGGCCAGACACAGAGTACATGTAGATCAGAATGGATTGAAACTTGAAAAATATTAGGCTAATGTTTTTCAAGTTCTCGCATTTTTGTTTCCAAAATGCGTTAGAACAGATCACGAGTTGTTCCTTTGAAGAATTGAGTTGATTTCTTTTCTCTTGTCATTGCTGATTGAAGGTCTTATTTCATCATTTTTAACTAAAGATACCAAAAACCCCATGATACTTTCCCTTTAAAGTACATTTTGCATCCCAGCAGTTACATGCACTACTGTAATTGCATGCCACTCAACAAACTTCCCTCACGTTGTCCAACGTTGAATCGTAGTAGATGTCAATCAGAGAAAAGGTGTTATAAAAGTCATTTATAAACATTGCTTCAATTTTTCTGTTCCAGTCTCAGTAAAACAGAGCCTTAACATGAATTCAATTATGGATCACTTGAATCAAATGCATACCCTAAAATCCCATGATGCATTTACTGTACATTGAAATTTTGGTGTTGTAAGTGGGCATGTTTCTACTTACATTTGAGATACTATTTTACATGTAGCACAAAGAAATTGTGTGTGAAAAAATGTTACATTATGTCTTGTGAAAGAAATGTGATGTTATGTCTTATGTCTGGTGAATAAAATGATAGAGTAGTTTTTCAGTCAATGGCACAGGCATGAGTGGAATCAAAGGCTCCTGTGAGCCAACTCGTGAATGTAGATGACACATAGTAATTGAAATTTAGACGGCTACGGAAACTTCCTTGAAAGCTAAAAAAAACTATATCTTTGCCCGATTATGTAACGAAAAATAACCATTCTTATACTCTTGTATTCTGATGCGCCGATTAAAAAAAAATCACGTGTTTCGTTATTCAAAGTTCATAGAAGCACGCCATGTGCAGCTATGTCATGCAAATTCGTGTCTTCGATAGTCCGGGGCTACTGGATTTTGCGATCGGGCTAGTGGATTCTAACCATCACTTGCCCGATGGGCAAGTGAAGTTTTTTTGGGAATTAAAATTACAAAATTACTGTAGGGCAAGCCGATCTCACAAAGGGAAATCTGTTCAACAAAGTATCGCATTACATTTCATGCCCGACATAAATGCGTGAAATTTTTCCTTTGGAGTTCAGTCCACGTAATCCTCAAGTAAAAATAATGAACTATGACAAGCTCTTGCTAAATAAGAATTATGTATCGACCGCGTCCTTTTGCTTTCCCATAAATTACCAGTTGTAAATTTCGAAAATGAAACATTTTTTCCCTTTGAAACCTCGATGAAAGCTGACAAGATCTTAAAGTGTTCATTTCACCAGAAATTCGCATAGTTTTGTTTACGACGTCAATGATGCGTGACATGGCACGGTCCGCTTTTGCGTGAAAACTGACAAATTAAATTATTTTTTAATTAAATTATTTCTAAATTAAGTTATTTTTAATTCTTAAAAGAAACTGCACTTTGTAAAAAAAAAAACGGAAAAAACCTATAACTTTGCTCAGACTCAACGAAAAATCTCCATTCTTACACTAAAATGATTGTCAAATTATTCATTACAGAATGAATGAGAGAATTCTGACGCGTCGTGAAAAAAATTTTCACGTTTTTTTGTTTTTCACTAATTGAGTTTACGACCCCGGACTTTCTGAAAAACTAAAAAAAAATTGTAACTTTGCTCAGATTGAACGAAAAATCTCCATTCTTGCACTGAATGATCGTCAAATTATTCTCTACATATTGAATAAGAATTTCCTGATGCGCCGTGAACAATAAATGTTCGCGTGTTTTTTTCCACTAATTGAATTTAAAACTCATTCACTGCGCACGCCCGAAAGTTAACGACAAAACCGACCGACCGACCGACCGACCGACCGACCGACCAAGTCAAAAGTCACCTATCGCTATAACTCGTTCATTGCGCTACGCGCATTCACGAGTTAAAAAGAAAATCCAAGTTCTCCCAACAGGATTTGAACCCACAACCTTCTGATTACTAGTTTGGATGCTCTACCACTGAGCTACAGGAGACTCCTGTTGAGAGGACTTAGATTTTCTTTTTCCAAGTATGCCTGTGTCATTGACTGAAAAAATACCTCTATCATTTTATTCAGCAGGCTTAAGACATAACATCACATTTCTTTCACAAGACATGTACACTGTAACTTAACATTTTTTCGCACTTGGTTAGTGTCCAGAAAGAATGAGCCAAGAAAGGGAACATTAACAGCCACTTTCCTTTTTTTGGCTCATGGCTCGTAAATTTAGAGAAATTTGGACTCCAAGTCCAAATCATCACTTGCGCCGTTTACATGTATTATCAGGTTAATTTCCTCTTAATTTATTAATATATTTAATGTTATGTTCTTAACCTGTCTTTGCAGATGTACTACCAAGCCACTTTGTGTTAATACCATCAAAAGCAATTTTTGTGTTGCAAGGAAAAAGCGGAAGTGTCACCTGTGAATCTGAAGGTGTTTCAGTTGTTACACTAAAGTGGGAAAAACAAACTAGCTCAGGATCATATGTGGACGTCGCTGCTGGCTGGGTGACAGTCATCAAAGAGACAAGTACCAACATGATTAGGGCTGTCCTCAAGATTACAAATGCTAAAGAGGATGATGCTGGTGTCTACAAATGCACAGTGGCAATAAGGAATAAATCAACTTTTAAGCTGATGCGAATAAGTGTTGTTGGTAGGTTTGTTTCTGCATGATGCATATGTATTTAACTTGATGTCAGTGGTGTTTATACATGTGTAGCACAAACACTACTTAGGTTACCTGCCCATATGCAGTTTTGGTGCATTTTTTTAAAATGGCAGTAGTACTGTACAGTGATGATCTAGCTGGGTGAGTGCTATTGATGAGTCCACTACTAACAACCCTAAGAATGTCTTTTTAGCCTTCATGGTTTGGTTGGGAGGGGCAGACCTTGATACATGCATTTTTCAACGTTTTCATTTCAGGTTCACTTTTGCATATGCCTTTAATTTTTGCACAGTTGCTACAAATTTTTCAAGACACAGATACATTTACAACTTACATTGCATTGCCCATATTTTCCTTGAAAAATAGTTATTGACATTGCAACCAGGATTATTCATGATTAAACTAACACTAGAATGATTTTACACTAGCTAAAATATGTTAAAAGACGAACGTTTAAAGTAATATTGTTTAAGAGATTTTAAATTATTGATAATCTTCAATCTTAATTTATTATATTGTATGATAAAATTAAATTGTGGTACTAAAAATATACATGTACATCTACTTGTACACGACATGTAAATACGGTCCTTAATTATGTAGAAAATACTATACAGTGGAACCTCGTTAATACGACCACCTTCAGGCCGTGAAAATGTGGTTGTAATAACGGGGTGGTCGGATTAACAAGGTTGTAAAACTGAGGAAATGACTGGAATTTCAATTCGATCAGGACCCAAAAAAAATGGTGGTAGAAATAAAGAGGTGGTCGTAAGGCGGGATTCCACTGTACTTCAAATTGATAACCTTCAATCTTAATCAGTACACAGAGTCCAAAATTGCGCTTTCCTGATCGCCAATGCGACTAAACATTTTGCACTGGCGACCAGAATTTCACTACTCGTCGCCAGCGGGCGATTAACTATTTCATGCGACGATCATTATACAAACAATAACTTTGATTTTCAGCCAAATCGATAAAAATAAAATTCAAAGCGGCCCGCCAATTGGTCACTTACTTTTTACCTTTCCACTGTGTTTGAAGTATAAAACTGATTTTCCTGTTATTATAAATCTATCACAACGCTTCACAGCTCGAGCAGTGCGAAGCTTCGCCGCCATGTTTTTTGAACGAGAAATGCTGCACGGTTGTGGCCCGGTGCAAACAACATGGCAATCCGTCGATCGTCTTGACAGAACGCGAAAGGAAAGATCGTTTACGGTTTTGAACATAGAGCAAAGAACCAACCGGCAGTTTTTCAATCGGGTACATTTCTTCTCCAAAAGGTAGAGACAGAGACAAGAGAAGGTATAAAGTTGACTTACAACATTTATAGCAGTCGTATGAAACTGCGTATATAGCCGGCATTCGATTCATTCGTCGTGGTTTTTCAGTGGTAGGTGTATAAATCGCCATTGCGGCCCCAAACGCAAACGCGTTCTCTTCGTTCTAATTCTTAAAAGAAAAATTGGCGACCAGAATTTTCCATCTGGCAACCAAAAATTTTGGTTTGTGTTTCGCTGCGAAGAAAAAATTTTATTGACGCTTTTTTTTTCTGCTTTTTGGCGATCACATTTTTCCATATGGCGACTGAAAAAAAAATTTCAGTCGCCACTTGGCGCCTGCCTAAAAAAGTTAATTTCGGACCCTGGTACATTGTGTGATGAAATTCAATTGTGGTACTAGAAATATAAATACAGTTCTTAATTATGCAGAATATGATAGATTTTCTATTGAAATGTCATTTTTTCTTTTATAAAAATGCTCCTTTTTGAGTTGAACATATTGTTTTGAGCCAGCATCAAATGTTATCTGTTATATGTAATCTGTTATTTTTGAGAGATATTTATTTCCAAAGGAGCATTTTAAAAGGAAGTCATAAAATTACTTATTAAAAAGTTAGTATTCCTTTTTTTTTTCTGAACAGCACAGGGAAGGGCAGGGTATACATAAAAAAAAAATCTCTGTGTATAAATTGAATTTTTCCTAAATGATGGATGGACAGCAGGGCTGCAAATAACTAACGGGCAGGCGCCGGTCATGTTGTCCGGTCAAACATGTTTTTGCTCGGACACTACCCGTTTTTGGCCGGTCAAATTGTAACAGTCGTAACTCTTGCGATAGTGAACCCAGATTGCACAGTAATCCTTTTATAACTAAAAAAACGACTGAATCCAAGTTGGTTTGGCAATAAAAATTACAAGTTACATGTAATAGTTTTACTACTCTTTACTGTGAAGCAGCCTCGCATTCAGTACGTAGAACGGTTACGCAAGATACAACCGCAATTGTCTGTTTTACTTTACATCTGGCCAAATCACTTATAATTAAATATTACACTTTCGCAATCGCCACATCATTTCTACAACTGAACTTTAAGTAAAATGTGCAGAATATATGAAAGCTGAAGGGTTCAATCAATCTCTTAATTAATTTGAAAAAAAGAAGCTAACTGAAACGTAAACATAAACAAGAAACACTTAACTTTAATTCATAAATTATCGTCTCAGGGTTTCGAAATTCGGCAGCACTGTATGCAATTGTATTAAATGCATGGCGTCTTATTCCAAGTACAATTGTTGCGCTCGCTGACTTTCTTCCATTTAGAATCCCTTTAAGACGACCTTATTCTTCCACTTTTTGTTATACGCTCCACTTTTGAGTTGCATGAAGTGATGAAATCACCAGAAAGCTTAGTAACCAGGTTGTGCCGGAAGTAACGTATAGTTTGTTCGCTTTTCGCACTTTGCAGCAAATGCTTCGTGGAGTATTCTTGGTGCCGCGTGATTATTCTTCGTGAGGGTGCTTTCGGGTCATTCATTCAATCAAACAAACAATCAATCACTTTATTTAAGAGTCAATCATGGTATCTAGCCAAAGGTAAAACCCTCTACTAATTGAAAATAATGGAAGACACGATGATTTGCGGTCGCGACAGGACTTGATGACATCGTGGAAATGTGCGACTACCGGGAATTTCTCGACCACAAATTTGTCTAGTTTTATTTTATTTTATTTATTTTTTTTTTTTTTTGGAAACATGAATGTTGTCCCTCGTGATTATCAAATAACTTTAAAAACTTAAAATTTCTCTGAACGAATCGGCAAAGGACCGGACAAGATGTCCGGCAATCCAAGGATTTGTCCGGTCAATAACCAATTTTGACCGGACATTGTCCGTTGACCGGCCGTTATTTGCAGCCCTGGACAGACTCCAGAAGAAAATAACTTGTATGTAGGGCTTTGTCTTTAAATTTAATTTGAAGCCATGTCATGTGCAAAAAGTAAGGCAAATGTGAACTACTTAAAATTTGACATACTGTAATGTGGATGAAATGCTCCCTGCTTAGAGTACTTATACCGTATTTGCATGTGTGTAGGCTGCACTTGTGTATAGGCAGCATCCCAAGTTTTGATCATGTTTTTGTAGAACAAAGTAATTTATTGCTTCTGCAAAAGGGGAAAAAAGTATGGCAAAGTTTATTCAAAATCTGCAGAGCATTAGTGGATCAGATCAATGGAGAAAGAAGAAGTATTGAACTGTAACATGGCAGCCATAAGGATTAAAACATGAATGGCTGGTTACATACATTTATATTTAAACAGAGTCTAACTTAGGCCCGGCTTAAGACAATCAGTGGGCCTCCAGATCTGTTTATTAGTGGTTTATGTTAAGTAGATATTTACGTTCGCAGAACGCCATTCTAATCTTGGTTGGTGTTCTTGTGGCTTACCATACCAAGAAAATTTGAGAATTTTTGGGTTGACAGCCAAATGTACCCCCTTATTACATTTTTCAGGGGTGGGCCGGTTGGGCCTTGGGCACAATTGTCTTGATTTCGTGTAGTCTCCCACGCAGTCGTTTTTAGGGGGACTCGTTTTACCTTGGGAGGCTGTCGTGTTACATTGTAAAATTGAGCCGAAGCAAAACAGGAACTAAACTCGATGGAGTTTGTGTAAAGTAGCCAGCAGACTGTGTTTGTCTCAGAGGCTTTGTTTCTTTCACTCTTCGACGAACGAGGACATATACGGGCCGCCCCTGTGACCAGTGCGTGGGAAGACTGCTGACCCGCAATGTTTTGAGCTTAACTTAGCTTAA
This sequence comes from Pavona decussata, assembly GCF_977016875.1. Taxonomy (NCBI): domain Eukaryota; kingdom Metazoa; phylum Cnidaria; class Anthozoa; order Scleractinia; family Agariciidae; genus Pavona; species Pavona decussata. The sequence goes on along the minus strand of NW_028145471.1, from coordinate 640,696 downwards.
ATTTCATTTAGCCACATTTAAACTCATCATCAATAGATGATCTTGGGAACAGGCGCATAAAGGTGGTGGAGCCGGGCTGAACTTTGGCGGCAAGGAGGTATCCATGGCAACCCTGCGAACGGCCACCACCCAACCCCTCCCTCATCAGAGGTGCTTGGAAAAGGAGGGACCCGAGAAGCAGCAGGGGGAAATGGGACCTCCTACTCTGCACCCACCCAAGCACCAGCGCACAACTGAGCAAGCCAACACCAAACTTACCACACGTATGGAGAACCTTACAGGCGCCAACCCCTATGCTGAGATGGCCAAGCGGCTAAGCCAAATGTTTTGACAGGGTGGTTAGAGCTTCTGACGGGGTACAAATGTAAGACTGATAGGCGCTACTGGTCCAGCGCCCAAGTGCCTGTATCAGAATGATGATCAATCAGGTAGGCCACTACGAGCAGCGACAGTGGCTGCCCCGATCCGGAAACTGTGGCTTGAAAAATTCCCAGAGATGCCCGCTGCCAACAGTATCTGTCAACCTGGCGCATGACAGAGGCTGACCGTTCTGGAGAAGGAACAACGGACCAGGTGTGTTACCTTGAATGCCAAGGTACGCCATCATCGCATGGACAGCACATAGAGGAAAACTACCTCTGCCAATATGTATCGTGCACCCCTTGCGAAACGGATCTGTTTTATAGGCCTTGATTCTCACCCACATACAGGAAGGCAATGAGGAGGAGTCGAGCGAGATATCACGAACTGACAGCTGCAGAGAAGGCGAAAAGCTAGCTATGCTAGGGACAGTGAACTCCGCAGAACGAAGGGAACCGAAGTAAGCCAGGGTGCAAGCAGTCCAGAACATGCAGTGGTCAAACAAGGACATGTCTAGGGCCTTCCAAATGACCACCATGATGTTATCTGTGACCGGGAGGCGCTGTGTCGCAGGGGAACCCTGTACCCGTTTAATCCCCCTCAGGACCTGCTGTAGCTGCAAACAGTTCTGCAACGGATCAGGAAATCCTTGCTTGATATACAGGGAATGAATGACGGAAAGGTTAACTTTAATGGAGGAGTGCTGTACCGAGTCCGCCAAAAAAGAACCAAATAAACACAGAGTCCACTCATTGGCTGGGCAGGGTGAACCACTGGCATGGAGTTTCCCTGCCTGGCAGCAAAAGGTGTAGAACCTCCTCTGACTAGTTGCGTATGTCTGGTGAGTCGAGGGAGCCAAGCCATGCCCAAAAAATTGACAGAACCGTTGCTCTAGCAGACTGAGATCAAGCGATCAAGGAGAGGCTGTGGAATCTGGCAGGGAGATGGCTGGGCCTCTGGGGCAAGCTGCCTGAACTCCTGCCAATGAAAACGGGAAAGGGCATCAGCAATCTTTTTTTGTAGGCCTGGGACATGACATGAAGTAAAGGTAAAGCCAAAACGCGCAGCGCAATGCAAGAGCTCACGAAGAAGATGCATTAAAACTGGCACTTTTGAAGACCTCGCACAAAGTATCGCAATCATGGCGGCATTGTCAGAATGGAACAGTATGTGCCTTCTGGTCCATTGAGAACCCCACAGGTGAGCCGTGATCTCCACATGAAAAAGTTCCTTGTAAGCGGTGGACTGCTGAACCTGGGGTATAGCCCATCCGCCATAGAAACCACATACCCCGGAAGTAAGCACCAAAGCCTATGGCACCAGCTGCATCTGAAGTTACCTCAAGATCAGTGGCTGAATCCATACCAGGATAGAGCCAAAAACGGACGCCGTGCCAAGAGTCTAAGCACTCATGCCACCATTGGAGATCAAGCTGAAATTCCTGATTGAGGCAAATGGGATGATCACCCCGATGAAAACAGCACAATAAGTTGATCACGCGGCAAATAAATGTTCTCCCAGGCCATATCACCTTGGCTGCATGATGCAGGTGCCCAATGAGGGATTCCAGTTCTCTCCTTCTGCACCAGTGACTAGGGCACTAGGAGTGAATCAGATCCCGAAGAGCGGCGAGTTTTTCTGCAGGCAGACGCGCAACTTGGTGAACAGAATCCAGTTCAATGCCAAGGACAATTAGAGATGTGGACGGTCCTACGCACTTTTTGGGGTGTAGGGGTAAACCCAACCGCTTGCAAACGGATAAGGCAGTGCTGAAGTTAACAAGGCACTGGCTGGAATGTGGAGGACTGGCGCTAATGAAATCGTCCAGGTAGTGTAACAGGTCAGAAACACGATGACGGTTCAACAGAATCCATTCGACCATATCCGCCACAGAATTAAAAATAAACGGAGCCGAGCAGAGGCCAAAGGGAAGAGCAAGCTCCACATAAAGTTGTCCACGCCATTTCATGCCCAAAAGAAAACAATCGTCAGGATGGACGGCGATGTTAGGATAGGCGGATTCAACATCAAATTTCGCCATGATGGTTCCAGGCCCATAGCGCGACACCATTTGAATGATTTGGTCAACTGTAATGTACTGCAAGGTGAACTCGTCAGGTTCATTACCATCGTTAACGTTGGAGTCCCCGGGAGAGGATAAGTCAACGATCAGTCGCCACTTACCCGGTTGGCCCTTTTTTGGAATAACCCCAAAGCTACTGACATGGAGCCTAGAAAGGGGAGGGGAGCTGAAAGGGTCCGCAACCCTGCCCATCGACACTTCAATAGCCAAGTACTCGTCAATGACTTTTGAATGAAGGCAAGCTGATGTCTTGTTTTTCTTGGCCGACCTAAGTTTTTGGGAGGAGTGAAAGCCCAGTTTGAAGCCATGCTGAAGACCCTGAAGGACAAAGGAGAGTAGCTGCTGGTTGGGGTGACCCGCCAATTCCCGAGAGAATTCCTCCACATTGAGAGGGGACACCATGGACACTGGGGGCAAGATGGCCTCAGCTAGGGAGACAAGAGAAAAAACATCTGCATAGGAACGACTTGACACAACAATAACCATGAAGCAAAAACTTTATTAATAAGCTATGGAGCTACGAGCTACGAGCATCTAAACATTAACCACTACGGCAAAATTAACGTGCGCTGCGCAAACTTAAGTGCCAAACGCACGGGCACTGCAAAGTGACAAAAGCTACCACTGCAATGCAGGTAGCTAGGAAACAAAACAACAATGTGCAACAAAAGCAAGCGAAACGCCTATTAAGAGCCTACATTACGCACGACTAGCCCACGACAAGTGCTGGACCACGTCAGCCAAGCTGGGGCCCGCCGAACTAACGGGATGCTAAAGGCAACAGCAGAAACAGGGTGAAAACAGAACCGATAGGCGGAAAACAGGTCACGTCAGATCCCTAGAAGCGCTTGGACTTGGCTTGGGGTGCAGAGAACGGAGCTGGGGAGGCTGGACAGCGTTTTGACTCGCGCGTGGGTCGACTCTCAGAGCACTCTGAACACGAAGAAGAACAATGACGTGTACGCCAGAGAAGATGTCGACGCGGACGACGAAGGCTCTGGAGAAAAAGCCACACTGGACAAACTGTTGTTCATGGTCTGCAAAGAAGGCATAGCTCCAAGAAACGACAGAGCGAATAAACGATGAAGCACGATCGAGTAAAATCACAGCAGCAGACAAACAGCTAAGTGCAGCCAAGCAAATGCAAACAGCGAATGACCTTTGGGCGAGCAAAGCAACTAAAACAACTGCATGAAAACGTCACAGTGTCCCTGCTAGGTCTCCCGGGCCACCCCGTGACCATGTGTGGGAAGACTGCTGACCCACATTGTTTCGAGCTTAACTTAGCCTAAATTTCATTTAGCCACATTAATTAAAGACGTTTCGAAAATATTTTGCAAATGTCACTCAACCTAAATTATAATTTTTCTCTGTCAGATCTGTCACGTACTCGAGTTTGCCCATAATCTCGTAGCTTCAGGGTGAAAAAGTGAAATAATCCCTCATGCTCCAGATGTTTCTTCACCCTCAAAGTTAAGATTTTTATTAACTTTGCTTTATTCAGGCTGGGTAATTAGCAGTTAAACTGTGGTTATTAATTTGGAAAGGAAACTTCAAATATTCTGTGAAGATGATGATTATTGCAATAAAGAAAAGTTGCATAAAGAGTAAAACGAACGAAATAAGTCAAATTAAAACGAACAGGAAAGCGCCCACCATACCTAAGTTTTGTCCTATGTAAGGAATCGAACACACTCCAATAATCTGATTACTACTAGTAAATATTTTTCTAGTCTGGGATGCAAGCCTTCTTGTAACTGTCGGCAGTAGACAATGTTTAGATACAATTGAAGGGGTGCCTGGAAAAAAGCCTTAAGTGACTTCTGTTAAATTGCTAGATTTACCTTCCAAATTTTCTTGTATTCACTTGTGAAACAAAAGGAGAATTTGACCTTACATCAAAAGTCACTCAGGGCCGTATTCCGCGCACCCCTTCAATTGTTGGCAAAATTGAAAATGACTTCGAACGTGGTTTTGACACCATCTAAACTGACCCAAAGAAACTTCTTCGTAATGTGTTAATATACATGTAGCTTGGTTAAATTTTATTGTTTATAACATGTTTATGCCCATGAGTAGCGAGAAGAACTGAAAATGAGACAAAGTGATGGTAAATGTACAGTATATTGCGTGAAATACTTAGGGTAGAGAACAAAGCAGATTGGCAGCTACTGTAAAGATATGCTTGGTCCATTTCTTGATTGAAGTTATTGGTAGATGTTGAGCCCAAGACATGCAGGACTCTGAGCAGGAACTAGGGTAACTAGGATGCCCAGAGAGACTATGTGGCTGTCATTTGGGCGGGGTGTAGGATATCACCATGTGCTTAAGAAAGATTATTATTGACTGTATACTTTTGCGTAAACAAAATTATGTAATTTGCACACTAAAAGTCGTCAATGTTGCGGTGAGTTTTTTTTTGGTGAAGTTTGACTGTACTGCATCATTGGGGAATTTGTGGCTTAATATTGGTTGTGCTAATTGTAATACTTTTTTTTTTTTAATTAAAGCCCCTGGTCCACCCTTGATTAAACCCTATACTGGGAAAACAGCAATCAAAGAGGGAGAAGAGAAGTTTCTTAGATGTGCAGCAGAGGGTTCTCCTAAACCAGATGTCGCTTGGTACAGAGATGGCAAGAAGCTGAATACAACAGACTGCAAAAATGATCCAAAGAGCTGTGAGAACATTGTGTACGAGGTTTATGAACAGGGCGATGACTCGCCACTGCACACTAGATACACAGATGGAGTTCTTAAAATACGAAAAGCATTGTATCCAAGAGACGATGGAGAGTTTAAATGTGTTGCATCAAATGGCAATTTGCCAAATGCTGAGTTGACTATTGACCTTAATGTGCAAGGTATGTCTGGCAAATATTGTAATTGTTAATTAATAATATTGTTATCTACAAAGCCAGTTATTTTCAGTTGATTTCCACGTACAGTGACTTACAAGGCATGATTTGCCTATGACGACTTCATGCAGAGATCTAAGACAGTGTTTCAGATTAGAGAGGGATCTCAGGTCAAAAACCCGACAAGCCTCGCTTCCTGACTCGACAAAATAAATGGTAAACTAAGAAAGATTTAGAGAGAATCAGAGCTATTGACCCCTCAAAATTCTTCATTGACTCTCTGATTTTGAAAGTTACAGTACACTGTAACTGGAACAATATAAGAGCCAGCTAGCGCTACTGATGAATTTCACCATCTGAAATAATATTTCAACAGAACACAGATACTTGAGGCTAATTTTAAAGTTACAGTGCACAGTCCAAAAGAGCCAGCTGGGTTTACTAATGGCCTGCTAAGTTCTGGGTAGTCTATCTCACAACCAGTTGGATTTAATACAAGTCCCCCTATGAAATACATAATATCTTATTCGATGGTTTTACATATAATACGCGCGGTTATTTTGCGAGTTGCCTAGTATTTTTCCGAGCCCCAAAGGGGTGAGGAAAAATATGAGTTTACATTGAGAAAATTACGTTTAAGGTGCATCTGTACCTTAGCAATCTACCAATTATTATTTATTATTCCACTATTATGTCATTTCACCAAATAAGGTCAAGAGAACGCGCAAAATATGAGACCATAATACACTGTAGTGTCCCGGTTTGACCGGTTTACAATAGAGCGAATACAGACAAAGACATTTCACTGGCTTTCTGTGTTGTTTACGTCATTCGCACGCGCCGAAACTGATGGACAGATACATAATGCTGGGTGTACTTCAACACTCTTTCTAGAAAGGAAAAGCTAAAATAACAAAATCTTTTGTAGTGGAATAATAAATCTCTTATGTTATATGTTCCCGGTGTTGTGGTCTGGTCTTTGTGCGTATATTCCGTATATCTTGGGTCCGCAGTAATTGGCCTTAGCTGTTGCGGTATCCCTGTCCATATTGGACAAAGCTAAATAAATTATGCGATGGTTTTACATATAATACGCGTGGACATTTTGCTCATTGTAAAAGAATTTTTTTAAAAACTTTTTGTTCAAATGAGGTTACTAGGTGCGTGAAAATCCAGTGAGCAAGCTCTTTAAAAAACTTCATTAATTAGACTTTTTCCCCTGGATAGATGACTTTTTTGGATGACATTACTGTACCTCAGTTAACTTTTGTATCTGGTCTTATTCCACATACATACAGTTTCACCCAAGATCCATCATCACATAAACCAACACGTGGCTCAAGAAGGCAAAGAAACAGAAGTGTTTTGTGTCATTGAGAAGGGCAACCCACTGCCGACATTCAAATGGCAATACCAACCGTTGGGTTGTACCGATGAAACCACAAACTGCCCCCCTGATGAAAGCCAATGGGTAGCTGTTCCTACAAGGCTGATGGTCACACCTACAGCAACACCAACGAATAAGAGTATTGTTAAAGTTGAGAAAGATGAAGCTAATACATTTTACCGGTGCCAAGCATCAAATTCTTTGGGAAATGACTCTCAGGTCGTAAAATTGGTTCGAACTGGTAAGAAAGGGTAGTTTCCTTTTAAGTTTTTTTCTTTTTCAACTTGCATGTGCTGCCATTTTCAATGTTACGTACATACACGTAGCAATCATCTTTTGACATGGCATTTAAAGTGCAAATGAGGGGAAAATCAAATAATATGTTACAGGTTTTTGGGCTTCAAGGTGATATAAATTTTTTAGACCTTGAACTGCAAGAAAAAGCATTATTCAGACCAACCTGACAAAAGTATACCCATAAAAAGACTGCTCAAAAGTATGTACATGTAAAATGCATCCGATATTAACCAATATTTACTGAGCCTGAGGCAAATTAAAAAAACAACAATAATTAATATTGTTTTAGTATAATTACTCAGGTGATTATCAGAGAAAAACAAGAAGGGTCCCCAAAAAATAATGTTGATTTTGCTGGTTTGTTTCAAATAATTTGTCATGCGCCAATGAACAGAGACACTCAGTCTGCTGATCACATGCCCAATCAATAAACTGTACACGGCCTCAAGCAGAATGTTAGTATTCTTTTAACTGCCGCTTCATTAAGGCAAAGCATTGACTTCTGTGAATGTTGTGTTTCTCCAACCCATTTACCAAAATAGATGGAGATTAACTAGGCTGTTTGGTGTAAAACTCGAGGATCACAAGTGTTATCGACAGTACTTTATTGCACAATTTTTGTTTACTTTATTGCACAATTTCTTGTTCATTATTTCGCCTGTTAACTGACTTTTATAAATTGCCCTCAAAGATACTTGTGAGCTGCTTCAGGTAGGAATTAAGAGTGCCTGACTGTAACTTTCGAGAATCGCTGGCCAAGCTTGAAAAATCGAAACTCCTGATAATTTGCCTGAAGTTTACTTTTGGGGAACTATCTTCGAAAATATTATTTGAATGTTCTGGAAATTTTTAGTTTTCGAGAATTTTGGAGAAAACGAAATAACGGGTTTTGCCTCATTAATTATGCAAAAATCTCACTCAAAATTAGCCAAGTTCAATACGCTTGTGTTGAAACAGTACGCAACGCTAGAAAGCGAGGTCGGTTTTGAATAAGATCATAACTCACCTAATTTCTATCAATGGGACCTATGTAAACTTTTGTAGAACTTTGGAGGGTTTTATGGCTCTTTGAAAAATTGACATTTTGAGGACTTAGCGATGAGGCGAAAATTGAGTAAGTTTGAAGGTTTAAAATGCATCTTGGTATGTCAGGTATCGACTCGAGAGGAACATTGTGATAAAGCTTGGGTCTTCGTCTTTAATAATACGAAATAAAAAATCTGGGCAATCAATGCACGCGCTGACGAAAACCAAAGTTAGAGAAGCTTCGTTAACAAATTTGCATAATTCGCAACTGTTGAGAAAATGCAATGTTGTGGCGACTCGGTGAAAACATTGACCCAGGGTATCTTCAAATGGTTATTTTACCCCACATTGCATTTGTCTGTTTCTTTTTCTTGTTTAATAACGTGGTAGAAAAGGTCTGGAAAAAAAATTCGTGATCGGAAAACAAAATATTCGTCAAATTCTGGTGGGAAATTTGCATAGTGCAAATCTTCCAATAAATCTTTCTGCAAAGGAATCTGATTGGGAAGGTTTCGTTAAGAGACCATTTGACCGAAACACCCCACATAAAAGGAGTTAAAACAACGTTTAATAATTCGATTTTAACCAATTATTGTCGAATCTTAACCTTTAAATTAATAGTGCCAAACTGATACTCGCTATTGCGTTACCTGCGTCACGTCAGTAGCTGTCGATAAGTCTTAGAATATAATGCCCACAAACCAACTTGTGCTGCGAAATTGCCAATTACAACAACTAGAAAACAGACCTTTATTTACTGGCATATGAGTGGTTTTGATAAAAATAAAAAGTTCACATGACACTTGAATCACGTATAAAAGATACATGCTTGTCAAATGAGATGCGAAAGTTGGACATAGGGTCGGTCAAAGTGAATATTTTTAATTAAATCAAGTTTGTTTACTGGAATGCATGCTTTTTCAAATAGCTAGTCCAACCTTCTTCAGTAGCCTTTCAAATAATGATCACTCAGAATTGGGTCAGTCAAAAAAACTCTCAATTCGTGTTGTTTGATACTGCACCTTCGCAAGTGACTGAAAAACAATGTCAGCTGGCACGCCATATTTTAACGTAATTACTGGTATGAAATATCACACATGCACGGATACACGCTTCAAAAAACCTGTGTGCCAATTTCCCTTTGACAAAATAATAACCTACCTACAGTCCACATTGGCTGTAGGGCATGCATTTATCTTTGTCGAATGTCAACAACAGACACACGGGTATCTCAGTGACACTTTATACACGCAATGTTTACTACATACATCACAGGTAGCCGAAGCTCTATGACCTTTGTTTGACCTTTATATTTTGATGTCACGATGAGTGTTACGCAATGGCGTTAATCATTACGGTTTGTATGGGAATTTACGAACGTGTTTTGGAGTCGAAAATAAAGGGCATAAATTGAACAAAAATTGCTTACCTTGTCTCCTTGATCTCTTGCCAGTGTTTGTGCGCCATATTTTGGCCATTTTAATACGATTCCAGTGGGTTTTTAAAGGTTTGCTGAGCATATTCCTCGCTCTATATCCTGCTATATATGTCCCCACTTCAGTAGCAAAAGTTTTCGTTGCAACGTAAACAATGAGGTCAGTATAAAGTCTGAGTCGCGGACAAAGGACTGCGGACCACGGACTGGGTATAAAAGAGAAACTAAAGTGAGCGGAGGACTTCGGACTACCGACTACGGACTACTGGGTTTAAAGGAGAACTGAAGTCTGAAAATAATATCTTTCTTGTATTCATTCTCAGTAAGTTTAATATGTATCAAATCAAGTTTCGGTGGTTGTTTCTGTCCCTTTATTGTTTTTTTGTTTTTTTTTAGAAACAAAAGAAGGACTTGGAATAAAATAGTGAGGATCGACGGTGCAAACATAAAATCTTGCTTTATCTCAGCGAAACAGCTGGATTTTTAATACGCCGCTGAAGAGAACCGTCATTTTAGTTTTAAGCATTCATCTCAGGGTTCGATAAATTCGCAAAAGGATGTTTGATGATCATGATCAGCCAATGAGCCCACGTGCACAATCATCTAGATGTCGTACATAGGCATGTATGCAGTAGACATTTCGTGTATACAGTGTCACTGAGATACCCGTGTTTCTGTTGTTGACATTCGACAAAGATAAATGCATGCCCTACAGCCAATGTAAACTGTAGGGCGTGCAGTCAGTCCATAGTCCGTAGTCCATAGTCCTCCTATCCTAATACGAATTTTATGCCCACCCCGTGGTCTGCAGTTCTTCGTCTGCGACTCGTGTTTTATAATGACTGCGTTGTTAACGTTGCAAATTTATTTCAAAGAATACTATTGCTACCAAAGTGACCTCGATTTTGGAGATCTACATCTATTTAACAATTAGATTATGAGCTCGAGATTTCTATCGCGTGATAGCTGATGAGGGCGCAGCCCGAATCAGCTATCACGCATAGAAATCGAGAGCGAATAATCTAATTGTTTTAGTATAAATCTACTAGTCGGTCAAAACTAAACAAGTAAATTATCTATTTCCTCATCGTAGACACTTCGAAAACGCGACGAAGCGGCCGCCATTTTGTTGAAAACCGCTACTCACTATCTATCACAGAATAGATAGCGAGTAGCGTAGCCAATCAGAGAACGGCATTCGTGATAGAACACTAGTAGATTTATACTAAAGTGGGATATCGTATAGAGGGAGGAAAATTTTCAGCAAACCTTTAAAAACCCACTGGAATTGTACTAAAATGGCCAAAATAAGGCGCACAAACACTGGTAAGAGATCAATGGGACAAGGTAAGCAATTTTTGTTCAATTCATGCCCTTTACTTTCGACTCCAAAACACGTTCGTAAATTCCCATACAAACCCTTATAATTTACGCCATTGCGTAACACTCATCGTGACATCAAAATATAAAGGTCAAACAAAGGTCATAGAGCTTCGGCTACCTGTGATGTATGTAGTAGACATTGCGTGTATACAGTGTCACTGAGATACCCGTGTGTCTGTTGTTGATATTCGACAAAGATAAATGCATGCCCTACAGCCAATGTGGACTGTAGGTAGGTTATTATTTTGTCAAACGGAAATTGGCACACAGGTTTTTTGAAGCGTGTATCCGTGCATGTGTGATATTTCATACCAGTAATTACGTTAAAATATGGCGTGCCAGCTGACATTGTTTTTCAGTCACTTGCGAAGGTGCAGTATCAAACAACACGAATTGAGAGTTTTTTTGACTGACCCAATTCTGGGTGATTATTATTTGGAATGCTACTGAAGAAGGTTGGACTAGCTATTTGAAAAAGCATGCATTCCAGTAAACAAACTTGATTTAATTAAAAATATTCACTTTGACCGACCCTATGTCCAACTTTCGCATCTCATTTGACAAGCATGTATCTTTTAAACGTGATTCAAGTGTCATGTGAACGTTTTATTTTTATCAAAACCACTCATATGCCAGTAAATAAAGGTCTGTTTTCTAGTTGTTGTAATTGGCAATTTCGCAGCACAAGTTGGTTTGTGGGCATTATATTCTAAGACTTATCGACAGCTACTGACGTGACGCAGGTAACGCAATAGCGAGTATCAGTTTGGCACTATTAATTTAAAGGTTGAGATTCGACAATAATTGGTTACAATCGAATTATTAAACGTTGTTTTGACTCCCTATATGTGGGGTATTTCGGTCAAATGGTCTCTTAACGAAACCTTCCCAATCAGATTCCTTTGCAGAAAGATTTATTGGAAGATTTGCATTATGCAAATTTCCCACCAAAATTTGACGAATATTTTGTTTTCCGATCACGCATTTTTTTTCCAGACCTTTTCTACCACGTTATTAAACAAGAAAGAGAAACAGACAAATGCAATGTGGGGTAAAATAACCATTTGAAGATACCCTGGGTCAATGTTTTCACCGAGTCGCCACAACATAGCATTTTCTCAACAGTTGCGAATTATGCAAATTTGTTAACGAAGCCTCGCTAACTTTGGTTTTCGTCAGCGCGTGCATTGATTGCCCAGATTTTTTATTTCGTATTAGTAAAGACGAAGACCCAAGCTTTATCACAATGTTCCTCTCGAGTCGATACCTGACATACCAAGATGCATTTTAAACCTTCAAACTTACTCAATTTTCGCCTCATCGCTAAGTCCTCAAAATGTCAATTTTTCAAAGAGCCATAAAACCCTCCAAAGTTCTACAAAAGTTTACATAGGTCCCATTGATAGAAAGTAGGTGAGTTATGATCTTATTCAAAACCGACCTCGCTTTCTAGCGTTGCGTACTGTTTCAACACAAGCGTATTGAACTTGGCTAATTTTGAGTGAGATTTTTGCATAATTAATGAGGCAAAACCCGTTATTTCGTTTTCTCCAAAATTCTCGAAAACTAAAAATTTCCAGAACATTCAAATAATATTTTCGAAGATAGTTCCCCAAAAGTAAACTTCAGGCAAATTATCAGGAGTTTCGATTTTTCAAGCTTGGCCAGCGATTCTCGAAAGTTACAGTCAGGCACTCTTAAGTCCTTTGTTGACTTCACTAAACAAGTACTTTGTTGTCGCAGATGGAAATTTTTTGATGTGACTTTAGATGGTGGTTGAGAGCCGCTCGAACCGACAACAAACTAGTTTCAGATTATAAAAACTGTTGTCTTTTCTATTCACTGAAACGTACAGTAAAACTCAGAGAGACATTTATTCATCTCGTTTACTTCCATTCTTTCAACTTCTCTCTAAAATTCATTTTGTTTGTGAAATCAAAATCTTGCTCGGATTTAGCTTAATTTTTTGTTTTCATTTTAAGCCATCAACATCGACAACATTTCCACTGCAATTTACAAGGGCTCTGTTTTACAATAATTAGCAAAATTTTCATACCTTGCCCTCAAGAAGTGCCCTTCAGAATTGCATTTTCTTTCATCCTATTTTCTTCTTCCTCAGAAACGTCAACAAATCGCTAAGTGGCCATTTTGAAAATTAGTGCTCCCGCTATAATCTTGCACCTCGCCCGAGGCAATTATAGCAGGACATGATGCAATCCTTGACCAATCAGATGAACAGAATCTCTATAATCACCTGAGTAATTATACTAAGTAGGTTTTATCTGTTTCCTTCAGAATGCTCTAATTTTTGGCGTATGACCTGTGACAGTTCATTAGAGAAACCCAAAAGCAACCATAAACTTAACATGTGACACAAAAATTGTGGTGCCAGTCCTTCAGTTTTTGATAATGATGAACAAGACAAAAGTTTACAAACCAATTACATTCATCCATTAATTCTCTTGATTGGCTTGCTTGGGTTTTATGTTTTTTGTCTGTAGCAGATTGTTACTACAGTGTATGTGCATTGTACAGTATTAATGTATCACACATGTTTTTGAGCCATGGATTTACTGTCAAGGCCTACACTCTAATGCTTTTACAAGTGCATGAGGTAGTGTGCACAATAGAATTATGATAACAAGCAAATTGCCATCGCTGTTTTATACATGTACACCATTGCAGGCTAAGTCATTCCCAGTCTGCACCTTTAGGAGGCAAAACCATTACCGTTAGCTACATGTATAATTTGGCTGTTTTTTTTTTTTTTTTTAATCAGTTTGACTTTTATCACCGAAATAAGTCATGTATGAAATGAAATAAAATGCAATGTTTTATTTTATATTAACTGTGGAATGGTTGATTGTTTTGTTATTTACATTAATTTTACATGTGCAATAATTTATTAATTTATTAACAGCAAAAGACAAGCCAATGATTGAGTTGGACATCAAGAATACAAAGACTGAGTTTGATGAACACTCAACATTAAGTGTCTACTGGATTGACCGCTGTTATGGGTTCTGTCCTCTGGTCTTTTCAAAAGACAACAAAACATTTTCATCTGGAGATGATCCACGCATCAATATCACCCATGAGCAGATATATGGCCGGGTTGTGCTGATGATAAAGAACCTGACACTGAATGATTCTGGAAATTATGGATGCGCATTGCAAATAAATCCAACAGACATTGCTAATGTCAGTATAGTTATCAAAAGTAAGTGGTATTTTCTGTCAGTTAATAATTATACAGTACAGTGCCATCTGCTGGATTATTTTGACTACAAATGCTTGGCTGGAAAACCTGAACTAAAATTGGGAATCTAGTGATAACAAGCTACAGACTGTACACTTCAATTTGCTATCTAACCTTTTTATCAATTAAGCTTGTAGCTGCTCAGCATGCTGCTTACATTTGCCCCAAACCAAAATGTTCCTCTATAGTGGAGCCCCCTGTTTAAGTCTTAATCAATAGCTAACCGGAGTTCAACTTACAAGCTAATACAAAAACCTAAGTAATATGTTCATATTAATTATGAAAGGTGTTTGCCATCGTGGTTTAAAATGATAGATGAGTTAATCGTTTGTCTCACGATTGAGTCACAAAGATGTGGATCACGACGTTTCGACCACTATACTGCTGGTCTTCATCAGGCGATGGTGTCGACTGATTGCGTGACAGTAAAAGTAGCACCTTGGTTTGTGTTGACTGGTGCATTTCGATCCTCTCTTAGGCTGTTGTTGATTGGAGGATTTCGATCCTCGTCGTTCAGACTAGAAATTGTTCCCTCAGCCGTCCGCCTTGGTACTGATCGGCTGTCATAGCTAACCTCTACATGGAGGATTTTGAAGAACAAGCTTTGACTTTTACGCCTTGTATGCCTAAGATTTGGAAATGCTATGTGGATGACACCTTTACCATCTTGAGTCGAGAAAAAGTTGACATTTTCCTGCAACACCTCAATAGTCAACAACCAACGATCCGCTCCACTATGGAAAGTGAGACCAACAACACCATACCCTTTCTTGACACTTTGGTAACTAGAGATTCAGATGGCTACCTCTCTACCAGTGTTTACAGAAAGCCTACACACACTGACCAATACCTAGCGTATGATTCACTCCACCCGCAATCTGTAAAACGCGGTATTGTCAAGTGCCTGTACGATAGATCGAAACACCTCGTAACTAAACCATCAGTTATCTCGCAAGAAAAAGAAACACCTCTCATCAGTTCTTGTTTCTAACGGTTATCCGTTTTTGTTTGTGAAAAACATTACGAAAACAAAGAAACAAACAGTCACAAAAGAACCTGCACCTGAAATCAAATCTACTGCGAAGCTACCATAGGTCAAAGGGTTATCAGAGGCTCTTCGCTGTTGCCTACAACAGCAAGGCATACGGACAGTTTTCAGATCTGACACAACGCTTAGATCACACCTAGTGTGACCTAAGGACACTGTCGACCCTGCAAAACAAGACGGAGTAGTCTACAAGATTCCCTGTGAGTGTGGCAAGGTCTATATTGGAGAGACGCGAAGATCTATGCATGAAAGGATTAAGGAACACTATAGAGACATACGGCTTGCTCGAACCCAATCCTCCGCCGTTTCAGAACACAGCAATGCGACAGGCGACTATCTGCTCTGGGATGAGGTTAAGTTTACCGACCGAGACCCACATTGGTACACCCGTAGGGTTAAAGAGGCTATTCACATAAGACTTCATCCTGACAACACCAATACCACTTATACTGTCACACAATCAGTTGACACCAGCGCCTGATGAAGACCAGCAGTATAGCGGTCGAAACGTCGTGATCCACATCTTTGTGACTCAATCGTGAGACGAACGAGTAACTCATCTAAGATATTCATGGTACAAAACTGCTGACAACGCACAAGGAATCATAACTACTGTATGTAACATAATCTACATATCGTAACACCCCGCTCTATGGATACTTGCTTAATTAATACAGACACCCGGATATTGCAGACAGTTTCTTTTGTCCCAAAGAAAAGCTCATAATTACATGTATATTTTCTCTAAAATTAACCAGCTTAATAACGACACCATTAATTTTAATATAGACAACAGACACTTTTCTGTGTCCAGAATGACAAACTCTCATAGATCGTCAACCCTGTTTTATGGACACTGGTTATCTGCACACTGTCTATTTTCACTCTCACGATAATTAATTTATTATGTGCTAGTTGTACATGTTGTACCCTGTTGAAATAATGACAGATTTCTATGGATTATTCATTAATACGATTTTGTCCTGAAAAAACTGTTAGTAGCAAAATAGTGTGAAATGTGACATGTCTGCCTTTCTTCCTGTGTTTTACCCTTGTATCGTAGTCCTTGAGAAGTTCTCTGCATACTATGCATACACAAAAATTTCTTTTCCTTAGCCTTTTGCTGTAAGTCCTTGCTCATAGTCTTCCTCTTTGACGTCCTATGCTTGCCGCTATTAGCATCAGCCTCTACTCGGAGGCTCCAAAAATTGTTTGTGCTCTTTGTAAAAATTATTGTTACCTTTTAGCTTCCCCTGATGAAGGCTGAATTTTGGCCGAAACGTTGGGTCTTTTAAAACATTTGATTTTTTTTATATACATATACATATTTTCAATCAGAGAAACGTTTTAACAATCAATTAATAAATTGTTAATTGTGTTTGATTGTTGTCTACACAGAAGTGATAGCACCAGACATCACTGGTCTTTATGATAAAGTGGTAGTTCAAAAAAAAGGGAGAAAAGGAGTTCACGTCATGCTGAACTGTTATGCAACCGGCCATCCAAAACCCGCCATAACGTGGTATTTTGATGAGAGTGGTAAGGATGAGGGCGAGAGGGACATACAAAAGGACATTGGTGCGGGCCTTAGAGGGAATATTGATAACTGTGATCAACGGCGCAGTGGATATTTCTACTTGAACGAGAATGTTCCTGACAAAATTGTGATTTGCAGTGCAGATTTTGAGAAGCATCAGGGAAAATACCATTGTAATGCTAGAAACACAGCTGGTAGCATGGACAAGTATGCACTTCTGACTATACAGAGTAAGTCAACAAGCTTTTTTAATGTAATCTAGGCTAAGTTAGACTCAAGCCAATGCTGATCAGTCTGCCGCGTTTGGCCGGTCATGCGCCTTTGGGATCTCATATGGTGTTTTGTAGGGCTGACGTGTGAACTTGCATTCCAGCTCTGTGAGGATGTGCAGTTGCTTTGAGTGTTAAGCACCTTCCCCAAGTTCATTTATTGGTGATAAATTTAATTCTTAAAGTTTGCTTACATTGTAGTAATTACATTTCTGCACACTTAAGTTTCAGTTGTCTTCACCTCTTTTGTAGTTGGCCTTGTGTTGTTTAAGTTTGTACATTGTATTCTGTCAATGATCTGAAACTGTACTGATCACATGGGTCCAGTTCTTCAAAGCCTGACTAAACTAATTATTATTATAATAATAATAATAATTATTATTATTATTATTATTATTATTAAAAAAATTTCCCAGACAACAACCTTGTAAGGTGTTAAATGTTTTCTTTCTTTTCATCTCAACCAGTGGCGCCACTTATAATAGAGCCTGCCGAAGGTTACAAACCCCCCTTCCCAAAGATTGGTGATTCCCTGAATGTTACCTGCAGAGCCAAAGGAAACCCTCCTCCAAATGTCACATGGATCAAGAACAGTACAGGGATGATAGTTGCCACAAGCCAGACAAACTCCAAGCAGTTGGTTATTAAATCAATGAAAGAAGAAGACTTTGGAGTCTATAATTGCATTGCTAGTAACAAGTTGGAGAGCACAGTGGTTTCAATAGAGGTTGAAGAATGTGAGTATATAGACACAGGCTCTAAGTATTATTTTTAAGGAATGTACATGGCTGTTGAGTAGACCTGTAGAAAACGTTTTCTATGTCTGCAAGGAAGTACATTTTACATAGAAACATCAGTGGTGGTTTGGAAGAAACGGGAACTGTTGTGCAAAAATAATGCACATTTCTATGAATTTGAAGTTTTAATGAGAGTTACCAATTGTTGCATTTACAGTAGGCTTGCTTTTCTTGTGCACCACGGCACCAACGAAAATTTTTCCTCACTGACTCACATTATCAACTAATTTCAACCTAAAGCCAACTGATCTCAGCTAACACCATGATTTTTTCTCTTTTCCAGTGAGAGCACCTGTAACACAAAAAGACCAAGGCCTTAGTACTGGTGCTTTGGTGGGCATTGGCGCTGGTGTGGGTGTGTTTGTTCTCATTTTACTGGTTGTTTGTTGTGTCCTGTACCGCCGACAGAAGAAACAGATCGATGAGTACAAGCAGCTGTATTTTCTGCAGCAGTCAGACTATAAGGTAAGGATAAGCGGGTTAGATTCCAAAGAAACTAATGCTGTGTCAATGGAGGAGTAGAAATGAATGTTTGCTTTTATCAACAGAGTTGGTAAGGGAATTTGGCTTAGATTCGAGAGCTGGAATTTTCAAAATGTCTGATAGAGAAGGGAGGTGCACACAGTTAATATCAAAGCCTTGTTCAATCACACAAAGATCTCTGGGTAAAATACAGCTGTACCCATTGCCAAATTCCCTTGTCAACTCTGTAAGGCGGAACTCTCCAAGGCGGAACAGTCTGTGCACCATAAATAGTGCACTAGAGTGACCAATTTATTGGCAGAAATGCTTCTTCTAGGCAGACTGACAGATGTCTTTCACATTTTGAGTAATGAGACAAAAATCAATGCTTTAAAAATCCTTGAAAAGTTCTTGAAGTTTATTTGTTTAAAACCATTATGTTTTTCAGAGAGGCCTATGTTCAGAATTCTAAGATCCTGTATTCTCTTCTGGTATCCACCCCTTTAAACCTTTAAGGCCTAACAGTGATCAACATCAAATTTCTTCTTATATTATCAATGAATTAAGGATGTGATCACCCAAGGTGAAATTTCTTGATATTCTAATAACTTCTCCCCAGTACTTTTATAAGAAAATTTTAAGCATGGGGAAAAGATAGGAGAATATATAATAATATATATATCGTATTTGATGGTTTCACATATGATACGTGCGGATATTTTGCAAGTTGAGTAGTATTTTTCCGAGGAAAAATATGACCTAGGAGCAAAATGTCTGTGCATATTATATGTAAAACCATCGATGAAGAGATTTATTGTTCCACTACAAAAAGATTTTATTTTGGTTTCTCGTTTCTGGTAAGACTGTTGAAATACACCCAGCAGTATCGGTTCATCAGTACATGTATAAGGCATGCGCGAATGACGTAGCCAGTGTCTTTGTCCTTATTTGCTCTGTGGTAAACCGGTCAAACCGGTTGCATTGCAGTCTTGTAGTTTGTGCCTTCTCTTGACCTTATTTGGTGAAATGACGTAATAGTGGAACGATAATAGGGGTTAAAGAGTTAAATACAGAGTGACCTGCATCGTTGCCTTGATTGTAAATCCCAGCCCTACATGCAGACAATTTAGCTGGACACTCAAAATTCATTGGTTTTCAGATCGACCCTGATCGCAGTCTCCTGGAGCAGTGTAATGACTTGCCGTACGACCCAGACTGGGAGTTCCCGGAAGAAAGACTTATCCTTGGAAATATCCTTGGTGCAGGAGCATTTGGACAAGTTGTCCAAGCAGAGGCCATTGGTATTTTGGCTCTCAATCCACGAGACAAGAGTGCAGAGTCATTCAAGCGACGCTCAAAGATTCGGCGCTCATCAAGAGTGAAGGACTTGAAGAAAGAAGAAGGTAACGGAGGCTGGAAGAATGTCAAGATTCCTGTAGCTGTGAAGACATTAAAAGGTTTGAACTGTTTTGTTCTTTTTACTATAGTGCTGAACATTAGATAGAAGTGTGTCAAGCAGTTAGTCAAGTAGGCAAGTTACCATGGTAACATGTGTGCCCTGGTAATTGGCACTGTAGCCTTCAACCACAGTGAGTCAGAAGTGAAGGTGGTCTTATGGAAATAGCAAAGATACAGACAGCCATCAAAATTTTGTAATATCATTCAGGGCAGCATTGGTGGGACATTTGATTTCAGAAGGATACAAGTAAAGATCACATCTTGTTATGCGTGTAGTTACCGGTACCTTTAGGTTTTTTCAAGAAAATGCTTGAACTAATGGTTTTGTTAGAAGTTTGGTATTTGGGGTTTACAGTGTTAGTACTTTAAAGTTACGGGTCATTCAAGCTTAAGAGGTTTGCTTGATGGAAAGTCATCCATGCCTTCGTACATGTGCACAACTGTAACCTGCTGTTTCCCAGCTCTGCTTTGTTTAGAATATGGCTTAAAAACTCTGCATGCCGATTTCTGTTTAGAATAAAGTTAGTGGCCAGACTACTGTACATGTGTATTCAGGAAATAATGTTTCTTTTCAAAACTTAACTGCAGCCATTTCTATTGCATTGGGTGTTTACACACCCACTGGAAGGCAATAAATTTCAAGGAGCCCACTTGGCCAAAAGCTGACAAGTTACAGTGTAAGAGCCCAACATGTTAAATGTTAGGTGCTACTGCAAAACATTTAGGCAGCCAGAGCATTTTCTTAGATGCCTCAGCCTACCAGGCTCAGCTCCTGTTAGGCAGTATCCAATTTGCACTGTTAGAAGAAAATCAGGGACTATTTAACACTTAACACTTAACACTTTAGGGTGACTGCCTCTGATAATATTAATGTTAGTTCATAAGTAATGCTATTGTCTGTCATTTCAGAGGGTGCTACACAAGCAGAATACAAAGACTTGGCTTCGGAACTCAAGATACTCATCCATCTTGGACAGCACAAGAACATTGTCAATCTCCTTGGAGCCTGTACTCGAGGAAAGCGTCTGATGGTCATCATGGAGTTTGCACCGCACGGCAGTTTGCTGTCTTTTCTACGAGGAAAGAGAGAGACCTACGAGGCCAGTTGGACCAAGACCATGAATGACCCAGAAAAAGAATTCACTTTAGTTGATTTGGTGATGATAGGTTTCCAAGTTGGTAGAGGGATGTCATTCTTGGCATCAAAAAAGGTAAAAAAAATAAACGCTGTAAGGACACAGTTACAAGTTTCAAGTTTCAAGTTTATTAAGTTTTCCGAAAAGTTACTTACACTGAACACCGCCTGCAAATAGCGAGCTAATCTAGGCATGCGGTGTTAAGGACATACATACACGAATTACTAATTGAAGGCGTTAAAAAAGTCAATTTTGAATACATTATTTGTCAAAAGAGTTACAGTGTTAATGACTGTTGCATATTTGGGAGCTACATGTATATACATTTGTCATTAGAATTATCCAAGGTAGTCCATTACATACACTGTAAGCCTTATTGGCTTCCTCGGGCGACCTTGTCTCGTTAATTTTTTTTTTGGTGTGTGTGTATTAATATAAAATATGTGAGGCAAATCAGTAAACTGAACTGAACTGAACTGAAGACTGTAAAACAAAACCATAAACATATTCTTATTATACGTGTCTCCCTCCCTCGCGCTCCACGCTTTTTTTTTTTCGCGCCCTATATATTTTTCACGTGTCTGCCACGCGGGCTACCCCCCTCTTTTCCCTGTACTTTAGCGTTATTTGTGTTGGCTATATGCAAAGGAAGAGCATTATACAATTTGGCGCCACTGGAAATGAAAGATAGAAGGGATATTCTGTTGCTTTGCGTGGTGTTATACTAAATCGAGTGAAGTGTGATAGAAAAAAATTAGGAACTAATGAATGACGACACTACAAGACAAACAATACAGAGTATTGTTCAGGTTCAAAACAAAAGCAAATTTATGCCGTGACATACATTTACATATTCGTGTGTCTTCCTCTTCAGTGTGTTCATCGTGACTTGGCTGCAAGAAACATTTTAGTGGGTGAAGACTACGTCATGAAGATAGCCGACTTTGGTCTGGCAAGAGACATTTACAAGGATGATCTGTACGTGAAAAAGACCCAAGGTCTGCTTCCGGTGAAGTGGATGGCGCCAGAGTCACTGTTTGACAGAATCTACACGGAGAAAACTGACGTGTAAGTGTTTAAATTCATTGTAGTGGAGCCTCTGGTAATGGGCTCCTCTCTGAGTCGGGGCCTTTGTGGTCACAAGCGAAGCTGCAAATAACAGGCCGGCGGACATCGGACAGTTGCCCGTTCTGGGGTTCAAACAGACACTGGGGACGAGTTTTTAAAATTTCATTTAATCAGCAATTGGAGTCCATCATAGGGAAGGTCAAATTAATATTAGTCAGTTTACCTCGTTTGAGGTTCTGTCGTTAGACTGCGACTATGTAGAAGGCTTTCAAAAAACGGAAAAATTAGAGACTTTGGCCATCACACCTCCAACAATCTTGCTGCTTTGTTGGTAAAATGACCTTAACAGCCATCAAGATGAGCCGTAACTTCTAGGTTCTTTCAATGGTATGGGCTTTTGGGGGATTTTGCTAAATGTAGACGTAGAATAAATTACTGATGGATTCCTGTTTGTTAGGTGGTCGTTTGGAATCCTGCTTTGGGAGACATTCACCCTTGGGGGTAGCCCTTACCCAGGCCTCCCCACAGAGCAGCTGCTTGACTACCTGAGTGAAGGCAAGAGGATGGACATGCCAGCTAAATGCCCGCTGGAGGTGTACACTATCATGAGAGACTGTTGGATTCACGAAGATGAGCAGAGGCCGCACTTTACAACCCTGACCGAGCGGCTGGCCAAGATCTTGGAGAAAAACACCTCAAAGGTATTGATAGATTTATTGTTGATAAGTGCTTTCTAGAACAATTTAAGGTGGCTTACTAAAGTTTTGAGTAACAATAAATTTCGTTACTCGCGGGTGTCACGTAAGCAATTACACGCGAGCAAATATCCCGCAAGTGATCAAGGAAAACAAGCAAGCAGTTCGTAATGCGCGCGCACACAAGTGTATGCAGAAGTACGCATGCTCAAGGAAATCATACGAAACGTTTTTCGATCGTAAATTTCTCGAAATCTAGCCGTAGGACCTATGCTCAATTGTTGATATCGTCCACATCGATCTTCAGAATTTTTTTTTTTTTTTTCAAAATCTGTAAGATATTTTGATATTTTCGTTCATATGTAAAAACCTCCGAGTTCTCTCAGTTACAAATTCTTGTGTTAACTTGCTAAAACGTTTAAATGGTGAGATTTTGAGGTAGGGTCGTACGGGTGGCAGTTCAAAGGGGCAGTGTCATCTGTTTAGTGTCACTACGAAGCGTCAAAAAACATATTTGTTTCAATGGAATCGTTACAATATTGGTTGCGGATTGTTAACAATAACGCTACAAGTGCACAGAATCTAGTATCAATTATGTTTGGCTTCGGATGGCTCGGATGGAAGTGGATTGCAACTCCAATTTTTTCAAGTTCTTCCTGTGTATTTTAGAGAAGTCGCTAAAAGTTGATTATGGTATGTTCTTCCTACGAGAAAAACCTTAATATTTTCTTCCCAATGTTGTAAAAGCAATTTCATGTTACAAAACAGGTTCTTTGTCAAATGGTCGAGCAGTTTTGACCAGCAAAATCATCGTGACAATGCCCGTTTAAACTTGTTTTGTTTTTATTTGTTGCAGGAGAACCCCTACCTAGCACTACAGATGGAAGAGGAGGCTGAGCCTAGCCAAGGTTACTACATGCAACCATGTGATGATGCGGGCATCCGTGAATCCAAGAGATATGTCAAATCACCCGTGCAGTCTCCATCAAGTGACTCCAAGGAACCACCCAACTTTAAAGATGCTGCCAACGCAGTAGGAGATGGAATGGGGTACGTTCCAACCCTTTAAAAATAACTGCTATACTTGCAGTATTAAGTATATTAAAAACTGCATCGTTAAATGGAGATAGGGCACCTGAGACTTCCAGGAGCTTCCATTAATGGCAGCCAGTCCCTACATGTAGATGGAGAGTACCTTCATGGCTGGCAAATCAAAAAAACACCCAAAAAAACAAACAAACAAACAAAACAAAACAAAACAAAAAACAGGCACCCATTACACTGAAACAGTGAAGTTGTGTAAAAACCACAAGGTGTCCAATTCCAGAAATTCTACTCTAGGAACAACCGTTGCAAATTACGTCACTGATCTTTCGTATTTTCGCCATATCTCGCTTGGCTCCTCATTCAGCGGTTGATGCTTTGTGTTCATTTTTGTAGGTACGATTCTCCGTTGCCAACACTACCACCAGGACTCCCTGTTATGAGTGACGAGGATATCCCCAACGAGCCCCTCCCTCCCATCCCTCCATCCTACGACATCGCCACTCGGACCGACAGTGCGGGAGGGGAGAGTGGGATTGACATGGACGGAGCAGATGATGGGTACATTGATGATGCGCGGGTGGACTCCCCGTTCCTGCCCCCGCCGGGGAATAAACCAGTTGCTTTGGATATGGACAATATAAGGAAGACACCGGAAGCAATGGTCCACGGACGAAAGGCAAAATATGAGACTCAACTGTGAGTTATTCAAGGGTGACAGCATGGATGGAGCTACTCATCAAGAAAGCAAGCTGCTCAAATATACGATACAATAGCTACAGTTACACGACATGATCTCCCTTCTGAGGGACTAAACTGGAACGACATTTAAATCAGTAAGGAGTGTTAAGTTGCCCTAGGCATTGCTTATCGCGCGAAACTTACATGCACAATATACGCGTATTCGTCGTTGCTTGTTATCGCAACGTGCAGTGACAACATCGTCACACTCTGAAACCGTGACATACAGTGGCCACAAAAAGAAAATCGGTGTCACACAACACAAGTAGAATTTCGGATTTGAAAAATACTTTTTACGCCCGGTAAGCTATCGAAACTTTAGAGAAACTATCCCATGCCCGTTAATACAAAAATACTGCATTAAGAATAGGCCATTTGATATGTCTGGGGGTCAGGGTTGAACTCATATCAAACTCAGCCTGCGGCTGGCTGATGCCATTTCAACTGTGTCATTTTCTCGGTTGCCATATCTGCACTGTCGTGCTATAGGCGAATCTTTGTTTACACTTTTTTTCTCATTAACATATGCTTATCACTATCTGATGACGCTAATAAAATAATAACTCTGAATATTCAAAGGGTATAACAGTTTCAGTTTTCTCTGAAAATTTGAGCCCAGTACATCGAATGGTTTCGGAGAAATTCTCTTCTAAAAACTCGACATTTTACATAGAATGTATGGCTCGTTAACTTTTTTGCCACCCATCAATTTCGCAGTTTTTGATGGCTGATATTTCCTTCAATATTGCTTGCAAAGAGCTGAAAATTGCACAAATTGTTCAACTTAATCAGCTCTTTCAACTTTTGCATTTGTTCATATATACGGCCACGGCTTCTATGAGTAGTTTAGTTTATTTATTAAGTCGTATGTTAATGAGGAAAAATGTAAACAATGACGTCAGCAAAGATTCGCCTATTGAGGTAACGTGCACGTATCGCAGAACTTGATATAGAACACACCTCCCTATTGTGGTGTATTTTACTGCTACATATGGCTGAATTGTCTTCTGCTCGTGTATACAATATTTTAAGCACATACCACGAGAATTTTATATACTTGCTTAATATCCAATCCTTGGCTAGCCGTGTTTAATCTATTTATATTATTTTAATTACAACCGTGTAAGTAATGTTAATATTTTTCCAAAAATATTTTTAAAGCAAGGCGACAATGTAAAACAATGAAATTTATTAAATAGTTAAGTTAAATAGAGTCGGCAAGAATGCCCCTTTTTCAAAAGAATCTGAATTTCAACGATATAAATTAATCTAGGAGCGTTTACAACTGTTTCAACTTTCTTTCAGTGCGGAAGTACTTTAGTTGGGTTATTGTTACATATTTTCTGTTGCCATAATTACATTTTGTTTTTGTTTGCGTTACTTCATTTTTGTGAACTTTTATGTTCGGCAAATGGCAGACAAGTGTGTGTTTGCTGCTGCGGATAATTCTGAAATACGATCAACCCTGTTGTTGTTATAATGTAGTGATATTGGAAATGTTTTAAATTTAAAATATGTTGTGGCTATTTTGTAGTTAAACTTCCCCACCCCCTTCCCGAAAGAAAAGATTATTTCGTGTCACTGTAAGTTGCACACGTAAAGCTCGAGTAAGGAAATAATAGATTTAAATATCAGTTTACCTTTTTGCCCTTATAACCCAATGCCGACATGTAGATTAAGTTAATAGTGGAATTCAATAAAGGTGCTTGTTGAATTATAATTGGATGCTTCTTTTGGGACTCTCGTTTGTATCGCTTGCCCCGCGGGAGGTTTGGAGAGACTCCGCTTAACTTGAGCTCATAAGTCGTGGCTTTCAGGTTGATGAGGTTTAATATAACTTGCGCCGCTAAGCGATTTGATTCAATGGTTATGCGAACTAGATCTTTTTAGCAACGTCTTTTAACAGTGAATAAAACGTTCGAATTCATGGTTACCTGCACAGCAGGAAAGGGTGGGGTGGGACGATAAGGAGCAAGGGAGGGAGGTCCCTCCCTCTCCACCCCTCCCCCCTACGTTCTTTCCGTCTTGTCCTTATCCTTGTTTGGACAAATAAGAGTGGCTACACAGAAAGGCGTCCACCGTGTTGTTCAGTAACTCATCCTTTGGATCTAAACGTTATTTTAAATGTCGGCCACACAAGACTCTATCACGTCAATAGGGAACCTTTAGCCTTTTTGAATACTTTTTAAAAAATCTCCAACAGATTTGAAAACGAGTGGTCTGCTGTAGTTCGCTGCCATTTTGAATTCCGAGAAGATCCTGGGGACGAAAACCTCATTCCCAGAGGCTGCGTTCCTTTTGGTCAGCACCAAGGAAGGCCGTCTGGCCGCCGGTGGCCTAAGACGCGCACGCGCTCTGGGGACTAGATTGCGGGCTTGGGTAGCAGTGAACCACATTAGACATGCGCGAAAAAAGGGTTGAAATAGTTACACGGAGAACAAAATTCCAGTTAACTGGTGCACAACTATAGGAAGGATAATGACGATACCCACAAGTTTTTATACGTTGTAAACCGGTTTTAACAGACAAGTACATCTCGCATTGTTGTATTTCAACAGTAGTGATCCTACCAGATTCATTTATGTATTTATTTAGCAGAAATTCATCAAACTCGCTTCCAGAAATGCGATAAATATACACAAAGGAGGATTATAAAAAAGACCGAGGCAGAATTAGGGGCTATTATAAATTAAGTGAATGGGCCAAAAGTCCCAAAAAGGCAAAACCCCGACCTTTGTGACCTGGCCTTTGAGTTGAAGCGAGGTTGGAGTTGACTTGTTTTTGTTACAAACCTCAGTGTTTTTTCAAATGTAAATGCACACTAGTTAGCATAACAACGACATGATTTTCATATGGATGAATGAAGACAGACAAGAGACTCGACATTTACAATGTCTATTTTAATTTTTTCATATAAGCACAATAGCATTAACTGTCTAAAAACATAACATGTTAAAGATCTTAAACATTTCAAAATATACCTAATTATTAACAAATGTATTATAGTCCTTATCACGGTTTCCGACGCCATTTTGACGAGTAGGCAAACGCGTCTTGAAATAACAGTGTTTGTATGGAAATCCGATGTCAAATAATTTTCATAACACATCGCTTCTGAAAAGTTCATGAATTGGACACTAGTCCACACTTTTGGCACTAGGAAAAGGATTTTAAGAAAAAAAGCGGAGAGATGTAGCTGTGGCAGAAACGTCCAGTCGTGTTTGAACTTTCCATACATGTCCCTGTATTTTTTCCCGCGAACTATTTTTAGTAGCAGTTCACGGTTGGTTCGCTGTACAGACAAATGTATGGAAATGTCAAAACGCTACTAGAAGTTTTCTAGCACAGCTACATTCCTCAGTTATTTTCTGTAAAATCCTTTGCCTAGTGCCTAAAGGTTCCAATTCATACATTTTTCAGAAACGGTGTTTTATGAAAATTATTTGACATAGGATTTCCATACAAACACTGTTATTTCAAGACGTGTTTGCCTACCCGTCAAAATGGCGTCGAAAACCGTGATAAGGCCTATTGGTTAATAACCATTCCTGAGATTGGATTGGCTGAGCGGTCATGGGATATCAGCCATTATTAAAAACTGAATCATTGTATCATGCAATTCCAGGGATTTGATTGGCTTAGCGGCCATGACCGGAATATGAACCATGCTCCAGAAATAGCGACCATTTACTTGTCTTCTGGTTGTTCTTACAAAGCGAGAACAGCAAGATCCAGCAATATTTCTTGGTTGTTTTTAATAAAACAATTATTCCACTCTCGTTTGCTGGACAAACTGGCGCGATCTAACGCTCGCTCATGGAATAATTGTCAATTATACCATACCCGCGAAATGGCGACCAGTAAATCATCTTCTGGTATTTTTCTGGATTAAGGTAAATCTGCTTTGAAACAACTGAGGCTTCAGACAGTTGAACAGTAAGGCCTCCTTACGGCCAATTGAGGACCTCGCCTTCCATTTGCACAAGCTGGCATCAACAACAACAACAACAACAATTTATTTACAGACCTGTTACAATTCATTTACAGACCTGCATCAACCGTTTCCTCACGCCTACGGTTCGCTAAGCAACAATCGTTTTCCTGGCAATATATAATATATTAAATTGTTTCGCGACGTTTAACGTCAGACTGTAACCACTACACACGAGCACTCTAGATAACAGCATTTGTAATGTACTTATTGCAAGATATTGAATTGCAGTTTTCGGCGATCTAAAATGATGGACAAAAGGGCTTGTGACAAATGTCAGTACAATGTATACTACTAAAGGGGAAATATCACGGAGATTTTTGACTTCTCATCGTGACATCTTCACATAATTACTAAGAAATTCTATGATATAGAACATCAAGGAAACGAAATCAACTGAATTTTTCAAAGTAACAACTCATGACCTGCCGTACTGCGAAAATGCAAAAGAACTTGAAAATAGTCTTTTTTTCAAGTTGCAGTCCATTTTAACCCTATCTGTGGGCAGAGACACTCATCAATAGTCTTACCTTGGTCATAGCCGTAAGATGACGCACGAGGCTGAAAGATAGTTCAAAAACTGAACATTTGACCGAGAAGTACAGCAAAAAGGGTAACTGTGCGAAATCAATTCACCAAACAAGGGCTCTATCATTCGATAAACCAGCAACCCAGAAAGGGGTTGGGTTTTTTCGTTTTAACAAGAGCAAATTAGGAAACTTACTTCGCTCCTGACTTTACAGATTGTATAACCTTCCAATTAATGTCTAAAAAAGTCGAGACTCTAATTGCAAAAAAATGCTACTTCAAGAATCGGCGCGAAACTATGGAATGAGACACCAACCTGTGTTCGGGAAATGCCAAAACAAGCCTTCAAAAGATAACTCAGCACTACACTTTTAAAGGAAGAAAATTCCTATACCAATATATCACAAATCAGATCAAAAGCTAAAACTAAAGTAAGTAATAAACAATAGTATGTATGCAGCAGTAAGTAATAATCCTTAATTAGTATGTAAGTAGCGATCCTTAGTAGGTAAACAATAATCCTTAGTATCAGAGTATCTTAGTATCTCTGCTTTCCGCTTAGTATGTAAGTAATATACCAAACACGAGACACAGTGTTTCATTGCATATCAAACACCGAGAAGAGAGTTGAAAATACGACGCGTAGCGCAGTATTTTTGACGAACTTCGAGGTTTTTGATATTGTGATGAAACACTGTGACGAGTGTTTGATATAACTTCTCAAACAAACTCATTTTGAAGGGGAAATTAAGGATGCAAAAATGAGGAGTTTTTCATCAGATATCCAAACACGTCACGGTGCATGATTTCCTTTGTCTTTGGCTTTTGAATTATTAATGAGTTTGAGAAGTAATAATAATTCGTTCCTTGTTCTTCTTTTTCCTGAACCTTATTTTATCAGTTATTTATAATATCATAATCTTTGACTGGCCGCCTAGATTAGCTTGGCTATTTGCGGGCCAAGCCAATATATCAATGTACAAATCAAAAAATAAAGTTGTTGCTGTTGTCTCCGTAACGCAGTTCCCTTCACCGCGACCAAAAGTAAGCAGCCCGGCCACGATGTACAGGGCATTATTGCGGATACACAAATTCAACTTCCTTTTGCTTTTGGCTATTTACATATTATCATGGGGTATATATATTAAATTATTAAAATACTGGAACATTGTATAATGCAATTCCAGGTATTTGATCGGCGTAGCGGCCATGGTATATGAGCCAGTGTATCACACGAATAGCTTCTCTCGTGTTCCATAGATTACAGGATAATTTACATACAACGTGGGCCCGCAGTAATTGGCTACACGCTGTTGCGGTCACCCTGCCAACTTTAGATATAACTGTAAATATTTATTAATTACATATCTCTGCGTAGCTAACAAAATAAAATAAAATTAAATATTATTTTCAAATAGTCTGATTTGACCGATTTCCAAAATTCGAAAAACAGCTCTGTGCCTAAATTGCTCAACAAGTGAAAGAAAGAAAATTATGGAAATAGCGAACAAACGTATTTGGTTTTCCAGTGATTATTTCACGGCTCTTGAGAAACCAGTCACATATGTAAAAGAAAGCCCAACTACAAAGCGTGGACCGAGATCAGTGTGGTAGTCTTAAAATTTGATTGCGTTCTCCTGTTTAGTCGGTGGTCCGACCCAGGCATTAAGCTTGGTGCTGTTTCGCTAAGTCTCACCCAAACAAGGCCGTAAGTTGAAGCAAGTCCAGTAATGCAAAATTATGCACACAAAACTTATCTTAGGATGCCAAATGGACTCGTGTCTAGGCAAGAATTACACGCAAGTTGCAAACACCAAGCAAATCAGCATTGCGTTGGGTGGGCAAATGATGGAAAACTACCGTCGACTTGCGTGCGTATATGAAGTATAAGGAGGAAGCAGTGCTTCCACCTGCTTGGTGTTACAAACACCACAGATAACCGCCTTACTGATAAGCTACTCGGCACGGTCAACATATTGGGCTCGCGTCGCTAAGACAGCAAATTGCTTACACTTGTGTCTTTTTGGATTTTGATTTCTTCCTTGGCCTCCCTGTGGAGTGCGCCACAGGTCTTTGTTCAACGGCCGCAGCCATCTCGTCACCAATCTCCTCTAGTTCTATTCCACTCTCGTTCCCTGATAGATTTCCATTGGCCTCTGGTTCCAGCATTTGCTGTCTCTCCTCTCGTTCTAGTTCCCGTTCCCGTTCTGTACCACTCGGTAGTGGAGGCAGGGGATTGTTCATTATGTCTTCACTCGACTGCCTGTAATTATAAAGGCGTTGACATTCAATTATAAAATGTCTATTACAAGCGCTCTGTCTTAAATGCAACAACCATAAACTATATATCAGTACAAGGCTAATGAAATGTACTATCCGGTAAAAATTATTTCGCTTTGACTTTTTCTAGCCGTAAGGAGAGTGCGTCCCAAACGATGTCTCTTTGAGCGAATTTATCGGGTCCGCAGAATCAAAACTACTGCATCATATCAATCACAAGGCGTTAATCTTCAAAATTGTGTGAGGCTTTTCCTATATTCCAATTGGTTGCTTCGCAATTTTACTGTCAATTTTGACGATCAAAAACTCACCAATACGTTTTACGACGAAAGCCATTGCGGGAGATCAATTTTACAAAACGGAAATCTCTCACAGTTGTTTTGCTCAGTGTCTTGGGAATCTTCGAGCCAAATTTCAAGGCAATCCGTCAAATCCTTCTATCGTATAAATTACTTTAAAGGAAGCACACTCGCGTAAAAACGAAGTAAGTTTTTTTTCGCTTCTAAAGGTTTACAAACATTTCACGCCCTTTTATATTCCAACACTGTGGATGCCGCCGACGTCGAAAGGCAATAGAATTACAGGAGACCTACCGCTGAGTCCCCTGAGATTACTGGTGTCGCGCCGGAAAAGTTGAGTGTGTGACTGCAGTTCTATTACCAGTCCATTACCATACCATTTACACGACACATCCTTCGAACTAACCTGCTATAGTCAGCAGCGGCTCCACTCATTGAGGAACCAGAGTCCACTGGGGCGAAATAATAACCATTTTTCCCTGCCTTGTCATCTTCTGCAAAACTGATGTAAGCACACGAACCTTGCTGTGGACACAAAACGGGATCTCTTGTGAAACCTTCTGGGTGCAGTTCAATCTCTTATAGGCAAATACTCTCGGGATATGGAAAGGCGATTGTTTTGGACTACGAGCAGTCCCTTAGGGATAAAAATCGATCTCCCTTATACTACATCATCATTTCAACATATGACAAGGTTAATTTTTTATCGGTGTCTAAGCAACAACTATTACCATAGCAACGGTAACGCATAGCCTCTCACTTTAAACATTGTCGATTATCTCGAAATCTAGTCGGACACTTTATGACGAAAATTTAGGGATTAAAACTACTTAATCTAGACAACTTGCAGGCGAAATTATAAAAAAAATCTGTAAGAGCGTTTTCAAGTAAATAAGGAAACCTTTTTTTAATAATAATAATAATAATAATAATAATAATAATAATAATAATAATAATAATAATAATAATAGCCGTTTATTCACAAATCCAAGTGAAAAGGAGATAAATGAGGTTTTCCCTTTCTAGTTTATCTCCTGATAAGAAAATAAATTAATACATTAATTATTTACAACTATTCAAAGTTGCAGATGCAAACTTAAGTTTAACACGGTGAAATCATGTGCAAACGTAAAAAAAGGCTGAGGGATCTAGTCCACTAAGTCTGTTTATTGTCTTATAACACTAGATAAGCGACGTAAATAATCTTCTTTACGGGGTGGTTTTGTTTATTATTCCTGCATTTTTCACCAATATCTCTGGCAAAATAAAACTTGACACTTTCCCTTAATTTTCTGTTGAAAGATCTTCACGTGCTTCTGCTATTCACGTGCTCTGAATATTTGTGATTACGTGAGTCATAAAATTTACATAAAAATATGCTTCTGCGTCTCAAGTCTTCCATAGTAAAATTTACGCTTTGTACGACTTTACGTTATGATAAATATTCAAAGCACGTGAATAGCAGTGAAATAGACACGGACAAACAAAATAAAACTCTTGTTCTTCGGAAGCGAATAACGACTGAAACTTGACCAAGATTCAGCCTTCTTATCTGACACCGGTTTCGGTTCTTAAGTCTAAAACTTGCGCGAATATCGAAAAGAATTTTTCCTCTAACCGCTTGCAATTTAACAGAAAAATCTGTGGGGGCATTTTAAAGATATCTCGATTTATGCAAAGTAGGAACTTTTTCACTGATCTGCGCTTTATTTTAACTGTTTTCAAACATAAATATCTTAAAATCGGAGACACTCATGAAGCTCAATATACATTGAGAATGTTTTGCTATGAGAAAAGACGTTTCAACAGACAAGAGAAAGTGTCAAGTTTTATTTTCCCATAGATATTGGTGAAAAATGCGGGAATATACAAAATCACCCCGAAAAAATTTATTCATTATTTAATTGAAAACGCTCTTACAGATTTTTTTATAATTTCCCCTGCAAGTTGTCTAGATTAAGTAGTTTAAATCCCTAAAGTTTCGTTTGTTAAGTGTCTGACTAGATTTCGAGAAAATTGACAATGTTTTAAATGAGAGGCTGTGCGTTACCGTCGCTATGGTAATAGTTGTTGCTTGGGGACCGATGAAAAATATAACTTTGATAATATGTTGAAATGATGATGTAGTATGAAGGAGATCGAAGCTTATCTTCTAAACGAGATTGTAATTTTAAAACTTCCACCCTAAGTCCAGAAAAACTGCTGTGAGCCTCCTTTGCGCCTCCTTTTAAGAAGGCTCCCACGAACGGCAACCGGAAGTCGAATGCTTCCTTTTTGGCGTGCTTTTGCTCCTTAATACGGACAGAACAAGCTTTTGTTGATGACGGTGGCTTGACGAAAAAAAAAACGTCTGTGCTTAAAATCCCTACTCCTTACCTCAGATGCCTTCCGCTCCATTATCTTGCCAATTCTTTCACTCAATTCAGCAAATGTTGGTCGGTGTTCACGTTCCTTCTGCCAGCAGTCTGTCATGATGGTATAAATCTCTTGGGGACAGTTCTGTGGGATCCCCATACGATGATCGTCACTTAGGAAGTCAAGGAGCTCTTCCGTGGGTATCCCAGGATACGGTGTGCCCCCAAGGGTGAACATCTCCCACAGGCAAACGCCAAACGACCAACTGCAAAATCAGGAGATAATGTTAATAAGCAAAGGTACCCGGCCCCAGTTGTTCAAAGAGCGGATAAGTCGCTATCCAGTGCATAAAACGTACTGAGTGGAATACATTCTATCTATTGGATGGCTATTTATCCACTGGATAGAGTCATCCGCTCTTTGAACAACTGGAGCCAGGTGACTATCTTTTGGATCATGTAGATAAGCATTCATGGAAACGGGCTGACACATTCTGTTCTGAGAATGATGTATTATTCAGTGAGTGACACAGGCATACTCGGAAAAAGGAAATCCGAGTGCTCCTATCAGGAGTCGAACCTAAGACCTCCCGATTACTAGTTCGGATGTCTACTAACTGAGCTACAGGAGACTCGTGGGAGCTAAGGCCGTTAAACTAGGTTCATGGGACAAACATCCTGCATACTGCTAGGATTGGAATGTCATGTGTGGCATGTGCATACTGGGATAAATGTGATGGGATATTTTTAAGCCTTGTGAATGAATGAGAATGGTGTATTATTCGGTGATTTTTTTTTCATTTAGTTATCGTCTATTTTGTATTCACACCATCGATGACCTACACGAATATATTACTTCCCAGATTATTGTCTTCGTTAAAATCTTAAGACTGAAATTTTTTTTGGCCCCGAGAAGGCTCAGAATGACACGAAGGAAAGAAGAAAGGGGAAGGCGGTTGGTTGCCTGGAGAGACTCTGGGGAAAATCGAAAAATAAATATATATTTTTTACTGGGTGCCCTTTGCCTTTCAGCTGCATTGTTTTACCGTAGAAATCCTGTGGTTTAAAATTTCTAGTACTCCGGCGTCTCTCCAGGGGGCCAACCGCTGTGCACAGATCCTGAGGGCTCTGGATACGAGATTGAATAACCTGTGATTAGGCTCCTTTAGTTGGGTTTCCGTGCGAGACTCTTGGCAGCATAGCAGAGCTGTTACACAAAACCGACAAGGGGTAAAGGAAGGACCACGCCCTTTTCACCAGCTAATCACAATATAGTTCCTCTATCCACTGATCTCCCCTAACCCTTACCAAGTCAAACGCGAAGAAGAGTGTTTTATCCGATTTCAATCCACCGAGAAGTAGGTTGAAGAAAACAAGGCACAGCCGAGTTTTTCCAAAACATGTACGAGGATTT
The DNA here is from genome assembly GCF_977016875.1 of Pavona decussata. NCBI lineage: Eukaryota > Metazoa > Cnidaria > Anthozoa > Scleractinia > Agariciidae > Pavona > Pavona decussata. Next base: position 605,490 of record NW_028145471.1, on the reverse strand, counting down.
TTGGAAATCGGATTAAGCACTCTTTCGAGTGTTTGATGTAGCTTCTTAAACCATTAACAATTCTTGGAGAAATTCAAAGTAAAAGTTCTCCGTATTTTGTGTTGATTCAGATCACATTTCAAAACCTCATTCACGGTAGAGGTTCTCTTTGTTTTCTCTTGAAGAATTATTAATAAGTTTGAGGAAAAAAAACAACAAACAAAAACAAAACATCTTCGCTGTCTTCGTTCTTCGGTCAGTGTAAAATCAACCAACTTACACATCGCTCTTTTCGGTGTACTCTCTCAGAAACAACGATTCTAGCGCCATCCACTTGACTGGTAGAACACCACTGGTGGTCTTAACGTACAAGTCGCTCGTGTAAATGTCTCGAGCGAGACCGAAATCGGCGATCTTCATGACGTAATCGTCACCAACTAGAACATTCCTGGCAGCCAAGTCTCGGTGAATGCACTGGTTATACAGAGGCAACAGAACACAGTCAAGCCACGGTGAGGGAGAGGAGGCGCATAAAATAACATATGGCTTGGTTCCCACTGAAGGGTGGCCGCTTAATACAGGTAAAAATAACAAAGAAAAACAAACATAGGACTGCTACAGGGTGGCCGCGGCCGCTTGATAGAGGTGACCGCCTAATACAGGTAACAAATACAGCATTTGTATGAGCGAAAAAATCGGGACTTTGAAAACTGGCCGCTTAATACAGGGCCGTTATATACAGGTTCGACTGTACTACACCTACTACACCCGCTACAGGTACTACACCTACTACAGGTACTACACCTACTACAGGTACTACACCTACTACAGGTACTACACCTACTACAGGTACTACACCTACTACACCTACTACACATACTACACCTACTACACATACTACACCTACTACAGGTACTACAGGTACTACACCTACTACAGGTACTACGCCTACTAAACCTACTACAGGTACTACACCTACTACACCTACTACAGGTACTACACCTACTACAGGTACTACGCCTACTAAACCTACTACAGGTACTACACCTACTACAGGTACTACACATACTACAGGTACTACACCTACTACAGGTACTACACCTACTACAGGTACTACACATACTACACCTACTACACCTACTACAGGTACTACACCCACTACAGGTACTACACCTACTACACCTACTACAGGCACTACACATACTACAGGTACTACACCTACTACAGGTACTACACCTACTACAGGTACTACACCTACTACACCTACTACACCTACTACAGGTACTACACCTACTACACCTACTACACCTACTACAGGTACTACACCTACTACACCTACTACAGGTACTACAGGTACTACACCTACTACACCTACTACAGGTACTACACCTACTACACCTACTACAGGTACTACACCTACTACACCTACTACACCTACTACAGGTACTACACCTACTACACCTACTACAGGTACTACAGGTACTACACCTACTACAGGTACTACACATACTACAGGTACTACACCTACTACAGGTACTACACCTACTACACCTACTACAGGTACTACACCTACTACAGGTACTACACCTACTACACCTACTACAGGTACTACACCTACTACACCTACTACAGGTACTACACCTACTACAGGTACTACACCTACTACACCTACTACAGGTACTACACCTACTACAGGTACCACACATGCTACAGGTACTACACCTACTACACCTACTACAGGTACTACACATACTACACGTACTACACCTACTACAGGTACTACACATACTACAAGTACTACACCTACTACAGGTACTACACCTACTACACCTACTACACCTACTACAGGTACTACACATACTACAAGTACTACACCTACTACAGGTACTACACATACTACACCTACTACACCTACTACAGGTACTACACCTACTACAGGTACTACACATACTACAGGTACTACACCTACTACAGGTACTACACCTACTACACATACTACACCTACTACACCTACTACAGGTACTACACCTACTACACATACTACACCTACTACACCTACTACAGGTACTACACCTACTACACCTACTACAGGTACTACACCTACTACACCTACTACAGGTACTACACCTACTACAGGTACTACACATGCTACAGGTACTACACCTACTACAGGTACTACACATACTACACGTACTACACCTACTACAGGTACTACACATACTACAGGTACTACACCTACTACACCTACTACAGGTACTACACATACTACAGGTACTACACCTACTACACCTACTACAGGTACTACACCTACTACACCTACTACACCTACTACAGGTACTACATCACTACACCTACTACACCTACTACAGGTACTACAGGTACTACACATACTACAGGTACTACACCTACTACACCTACTACAGGTACTACATCACTACACCTACTACACCTACTACACCTACTACAGGTACTACACATACTACAGGTACTACACCTACTACAGGTACTACACATACTACAGGTACTACACCTACTACAGGTACTACACCTACTACAGGTACTACACATACTACAGGTTCTACACCTACTACAGGTACTACACATACTACAGGTTCTACACCTACTACAGGTACTACACCTACTACAGGTACTACACATACTACAGGTTCTACACCTACTACAGGTACTACACATACTACAGGTTCTACACCTACTACAGGTACTACACCTACTACAGGTACTACACATACTACAGGTTCTACACCTACTACAGGTACTACACATACTACAGGTACTACACATACTACAGGTACTACACCTACTACAGGTACTACACATACTACAGGTTCTACACCTACTACAGGTACTACACCTACTACAGGTACTACACATACTACAGGTTCTACACCTACTACAGGTACTACACATACTACAGGTACTACACATACTACAGGTACTACACCTACTACAGGTACTACACATACTACACGTACTACACCTACTACACCTACTACACCTACTACAGGTACTACACCTACTACACCTACTACACCTACTACAGGTACTACACATACTACAGGTACTACACCTACTACACCTACTACAGGTACTACACATACTACACGTACTACACCTACTACACCTACTACACCTACTACAGGTACTACACATACTACACCTACTACACCTACTACAGGTACTACACATACTACACGTACTACACCTACTACACCTACTACACCTACTACAGGTACTACACCTACTACACCTACTACACCTACTACAGGTACTACACATACTACAGGTACTACACCTACTACACCTACTACAGGTACTACACATACTACACGTACTACACCTACTACACCTACTACACCTACTACAGGTACTACACCTACTACACCTACTACACCTACTACAGGTACTACACATACTACAGGTACTACACCTACTACAGGTACTACACATACTACAGGTACTACACCTACTACAGGTACTACACCTACTACACCTACTACAGGTACTACACATACTACAGGCACTACACCTACTACACCCACTACAGATACTACACCCACTACAGGTACTACACCTACTACAGGTACTACACCTACTACAGGTACTACACCTACTACAGGTACTACACCCACTACAGATACTACACCCACTACAGGTACTACACCTACTACAGGTACTACACCTACTACAGGTACTACACCTACTACACCTACTACACATACTACACCTACTACACATACTACACCTACTACAGGTACTACAGGTACTACACCTACTACAGGTACTACGCCTACTAAACCTACTACAGGTACTACACCTACTACACCTACTACAGGTACTACACCTACTACAGGTACTACGCCTACTAAACCTACTACAGGTACTACACCTACTACAGGTACTACACATACTACAGGTACTACACCTACTACAGGTACTACACCTACTACAGGTACTACACATACTACACCTACTACACCTACTACAGGTACTACACCCACTACAGGTACTACACCTACTACACCTACTACAGGCACTACACATACTACAGGTACTACACCTACTACAGGTACTACACCTACTACAGGTACTACACCTACTACACCTACTACACCTACTACAGGTACTACACCTACTACACCTACTACACCTACTACAGGTACTACACCTACTACACCTACTACAGGTACTACAGGTACTACACCTACTACACCTACTACAGGTACTACACCTACTACACCTACTACAGGTACTACACCTACTACACCTACTACACCTACTACAGGTACTACACCTACTACACCTACTACAGGTACTACAGGTACTACACCTACTACAGGTACTACACATACTACAGGTACTACACCTACTACAGGTACTACACCTACTACACCTACTACAGGTACTACACCTACTACAGGTACTACACCTACTACACCTACTACAGGTACTACACCTACTACACCTACTACAGGTACTACACCTACTACAGGTACTACACCTACTACACCTACTACAGGTACTACACCTACTACAGGTACCACACATGCTACAGGTACTACACCTACTACACCTACTACAGGTACTACACATACTACACGTACTACACCTACTACAGGTACTACACATACTACAAGTACTACACCTACTACAGGTACTACACCTACTACACCTACTACACCTACTACAGGTACTACACATACTACAAGTACTACACCTACTACAGGTACTACACATACTACACCTACTACACCTACTACAGGTACTACACCTACTACAGGTACTACACATACTACAGGTACTACACCTACTACAGGTACTACACCTACTACACATACTACACCTACTACACCTACTACAGGTACTACACCTACTACACATACTACACCTACTACACCTACTACAGGTACTACACCTACTACACCTACTACAGGTACTACACCTACTACACCTACTACAGGTACTACACCTACTACAGGTACTACACATGCTACAGGTACTACACCTACTACAGGTACTACACATACTACACGTACTACACCTACTACAGGTACTACACATACTACAGGTACTACACCTACTACACCTACTACAGGTACTACACATACTACAGGTACTACACCTACTACACCTACTACAGGTACTACACCTACTACACCTACTACACCTACTACAGGTACTACATCACTACACCTACTACACCTACTACAGGTACTACAGGTACTACACATACTACAGGTACTACACCTACTACACCTACTACAGGTACTACATCACTACACCTACTACACCTACTACACCTACTACAGGTACTACACATACTACAGGTACTACACCTACTACAGGTACTACACATACTACAGGTACTACACCTACTACAGGTACTACACCTACTACAGGTACTACACATACTACAGGTTCTACACCTACTACAGGTACTACACATACTACAGGTTCTACACCTACTACAGGTACTACACCTACTACAGGTACTACACATACTACAGGTTCTACACCTACTACAGGTACTACACATACTACAGGTTCTACACCTACTACAGGTACTACACCTACTACAGGTACTACACATACTACAGGTTCTACACCTACTACAGGTACTACACATACTACAGGTACTACACATACTACAGGTACTACACCTACTACAGGTACTACACATACTACAGGTTCTACACCTACTACAGGTACTACACCTACTACAGGTACTACACATACTACAGGTTCTACACCTACTACAGGTACTACACATACTACAGGTACTACACATACTACAGGTACTACACCTACTACAGGTACTACACATACTACACGTACTACACCTACTACACCTACTACACCTACTACAGGTACTACACCTACTACACCTACTACACCTACTACAGGTACTACACATACTACAGGTACTACACCTACTACACCTACTACAGGTACTACACATACTACACGTACTACACCTACTACACCTACTACACCTACTACAGGTACTACACATACTACACCTACTACACCTACTACAGGTACTACACATACTACACGTACTACACCTACTACACCTACTACACCTACTACAGGTACTACACCTACTACACCTACTACACCTACTACAGGTACTACACATACTACAGGTACTACACCTACTACACCTACTACAGGTACTACACATACTACACGTACTACACCTACTACACCTACTACACCTACTACAGGTACTACACCTACTACACCTACTACACCTACTACAGGTACTACACATACTACAGGTACTACACCTACTACAGGTACTACACATACTACAGGTACTACACCTACTACAGGTACTACACCTACTACACCTACTACAGGTACTACACATACTACAGGCACTACACCTACTACACCCACTACAGATACTACACCCACTACAGGTACTACACCTACTACAGGTACTACACCTACTACAGGTACTACACCTACTACAGGTACTACACCCACTACAGGTACTACACCCACTACAGGTACTACACCCACTACAGGTACTACACCTACTACACCTACTACAGGTACTACACCTACTACAGGTACTAGGGAGAGGAGAGGAGAGGAGGGGGGAGGGGAGGGGAGAGGAGAGGAGAGAAGAGGCGGAAGGAGATAGGAATGGGGGGCAGAGAAGAGGAGAGAAGACAAGAAGAGAGGAGGGAACGGCAGGGGAGGGGAGGCAAGGCGAGGAGAGGGAGGAGGGGAGGGAAGGAGGGAAATAGAATCAAATTAATAAAATGAAAAGGGGAGACCTGACGAAAGGTGAAGGAAAGCCAAGTGAAATAAAACATTGCCAAATTCCACTTACCTTTCTAGATGCTAAAAACTCCATTCCTCGACAGATCTGATAGGCATTAGCAACCAAATATGCGATGGTAAACTCAACCTCGGGATTATAAGTAGACCTGGTCCAAGTTGGTTCATAAATATCGCGCTTGCCCCGCACGAATTTTAGCAAGTTTCCGTGTGGGGCGTATTCCAAAATGACGAGTAGTCGCTCCCCCTTTGTGCAAGCACCTAGAAGATTGACGATGTTTTTATGTTCGCCAACGTGAATGAGAATCTTTAGCTCCGAAGCCAGGTCTCTGTACTCCTCTGTGGTGGCATTAGCTAAAATTGCAAAGGTTATTGTCAGCACTGAAGTCATTAAACCTTTAACCCCTAATTTCAAATAACAAATTCTCCTATCTTGTCCCCATACGTTTCTTATAAAAGTACTGGGGAGAAGTTGTTAAAGTATCAAGAAATGACCATATCCTCAATTCTCATGATCTTATGGGTTGAATTAGCACAAGAATCCCGTTCAGGCCTGAATTTTTTCTCAGGTTTCCTTTTCGCAGCTGCTTAAGTTGCGTACATAACTGCGAGGGTCTATCTTCTATTTAATGAATATAGTTTCCATGTAATAGAAAAGCCGTAATTAAAGAAATTGACCATTATCGTTCAGCTTCTAATGATAAAAACGTGCCCCGTTTGAATTTCCAAAACATTCGTTAAAAAAATAGATGACATGGTCTATTTAATTTCCAGTGTCGTTTATGGCCCCACCCACCCCACCCCCATGGTTACCTTTCAGTGTCTTGACTGCCACAGTGGTCTTCATATAAGGAATCCCTTTCGAATCCTGATATAGTTTACGGCTGTTTAATCGACGGAACATCTTGGATCGCCGCCGGATCTTCTCCACGCTTTTATCCCGGGGATTGAAGTCCGTTATTCCTAAGGCCTCCGCTTTGACAACCTGTCCGAAGGCCCCTGATCCGAGCACATCCCCAAGAGTGAGCCTCTCCTGGGGGAACTCCCAGTCGGGGTCATAAGGCAGACTGTTGCACTGCTCAAGTAGTGTGCGATTAGGGTCAAGCTTAAAGAAGAAAAACGAAAATTAATGTATATAGTGAAGAGTACTTCTTGGGGACAGTCTTTAGATCAAATTAAATTTGGAAATATTGGTTTTTGAGGAGAGGGGAAAACCGGAGTACCCCGAGAAAAACCTCTTGGAGCAAGGACGACAACTTAAAACAAACTCAACCCACATGACGCCGGATCCGGAAATCGAACCCGGACCACATTCATGGTGGCACTGAAGTGAGTGACTCACCACTGTGCCAACCCGGCTCTCACAAAATAAAATAACGATAAACTTTCGGTTCAGACGTTTGGTCTTTGTATTGCATTCATGGAATATTATTATCCAACTCCAATTAGAACTGTTTGAACCACGAAAAAGAAGTGTGAATGTGCTGCGAAATTCTTTCATTTGGTTTCTTGCACAAGGCTACAAGTATTTTTATAGTTAAAAAAAACATTGGGAAATTAAAATCAATTTGTACTGTTGAAGTTAACTGACAACGAACTCCCATACAAACACTGTCCTTTGCACCGCGTCTGCCCAGTTCAAAATGGCACCCGGGGCTATGTTCTATATCTCAAACTGACAAATGGACTCAAACGTAAGCGTAAACGGAAAAAAAAATCATAAATTGTAATTTGTAAATTATTCATACAGTTACCCATCGTTATAACTGAAATCTAACTGTTTTGAAATCAGCGTAAATTGGTGTTAAACGATAAAATGCTGTTCATTGCCTGACTGGAGCTCTACTCACTCTAGCCCGCAGAACAAGCGTTACGTTTCTGCGTTTTTCAGGCGAGCGGAAGCAAGCGCGAGTCACACACGACGGGAGGGGAGCGGAAAAAATACTCGCGCCCCTCCCGTCGCGCGTGACTCGCACTTGCCTCCGCCCACCTGAAATACGCAAAAGAATTACGTCTGTTCTGCAGGCTAAATTCACTCAGTTTTGTGATGATGAGGAATACTACAGTACATTGTGTAAACCTCATAAGGTGTCCAACGTCAGGTTGAGATATGGAAACGAGTGTACTGTTAACCACGGTTTACTTATTAATGTACCTGGTATTCAAGGTATTTTGGGAAAAACTGACTGTGATACTCCTTGAGTTGCTTCCGCTGGTGGCGAATGAAGACAAAGCAGGTAATGGCCAGGACACACATAATAAACACAGCACCTCCCACTACAGAAATGCCAATGATTGTCTCTTTGCTCAATCCCTGGTTAGCTGATGGGTCTGGCAAAGGTGCATCTGGAACTGAAAAGAAAAAACGAGATTATGTACAAATACGGCTCAATGCCTTGCTATTTGGTCAGACATTATGCTGTATGGCGATATCGAAACAATGCCAAATATCGGTAAACAGCGCACTGGTATCGGATCGATTTGAAAAAACTGGTATCGTCAAACTCTTTACAGTACTGACTAGATATTTCCTGCAATGCTGTTTTATTCTTGGACGTTTTTTTGTGATGAAAGAAAAACTTACCTATCTCCATTCTCGCAGTAGTGCTTTTCGAAGAATTTTTTATAGAATTTTCTGCAACACATACATAGACTCCCAAGTCATCTTGACTAACAGATTCCATGTACAACACAGCACCGTTTGTGTCACGCAGTTTTGGCGACACAGGTTCGTTACCGTTCTCTCTCCTCCACTCCACCAATGGTGCTGGGTTGCCTGTGGCTTTGCATGTTGCATTCCATGGATTTCCTAGCTTTACGCGAACTGGTTGGGATGTTAATTCCTTGCTTGGGCTGACGATTACAGGATCCTCTGAAAAAACAGCGTTCAAAAAGACTCTTTAAAGGAGAAGTATTGTCCAGTTTTGTTATATTGTAAATTATGACCCATGTGCAATGAAACTGTCGATTAGTGCCTCTAGCCTGAGACAGAGCTGAGCCCTGGAAAACTGAAGGGTTGAAAGCAGAACTGTCTTATGTCAATTCTCAGATTAACTTTTGCTTCTGCTCCGATTTGCCTCACTCTTATTTAATATTCCCTTTTTCCTCGAGATCAACAATTAATATTTACTGTGAAAAGGCACATTTTAACGACGTGATCACCTTCCGAACAAAAACAATGAGCAGCAAAGAGAACGAAATGTAAGGATAAACTCCCTGTTCTTTACCACGGAATCTTCACCTTAAACAGTGACGGTCGAACACAGAAAAAAATATCGGCTTTATTCTTGTATTATAGGCGACAAGCAACCAATAATTTGATGGCAATAAGCCTGTTATACGACCACCCTTGAATTAGGTTGCTCTTTTAGGTTGCTCCATTAGGTTGCTCTTACCCAAAACATCCAAAAATGCCGTGGCATTGCTGTTTCCTTCCTGGTTACCGGCTTGACAGGTGTAAAAACCTGTTTGATGAGCATGCGAGGGGTGACATATCACCAGTAATCCAACACGGCCTCTAACCCGATACATGACAGTCTGGGAGAATGCTTTGCACGATTCTTCCTTATCCTCGTCTTTAATGTAGTCTTCAAGAGACTTGTTATCTTTGAGCCACTTAACTGTTGGCGCTGGATGAGCAGTAATGTTACAGTACAACTTCACAGTTGTCTCATTATACACTGTCTGGTGTCGGAAGCTGAGAATAATTGGTGGATAAACCTCTGTGTAAACGAAGATATTTCAACAAGAAAATTAACGATAGTAAAACAGCATGACGTTTCGACGACTTCATATCGTCATTGTCAAATGAGTAAAATGGAAATAGCGGAAAGACATATTTATAGGTATTGAAAGTGAGAAAATAAATTAGCATGAAAGCATTCAGGTAAAGAGTTTCGCGCGAATGGGATCCGTTTGCGTGTTCAGTTTCGGTCTTTTGTTCTTGATCCGCAGCATTTCGTAGACCAAACATTCAAATTTGTCACGGCATTTCTTTATGAGTTTGAAGTTCTTAATTAAGTTGTTAGGTGTTAAACCATGCGCGTCCCTAAGATGTTTTCTGATCACAGAATGTTTATGCTCCTCAACGCGTTGATGGAGGTGGCGGCAAGTGTACCCAATATATTTTGTATCAAACAAATCACATGTGAATTCGTATACTACACTTTGCTGATTGATCAGGGGAGGCTTTTCTTCTGTGACTCTCAGATGATCAGCGATCTTTTTGCTCGTGAACACCGGCTGTAGTTCTTGATTAATTTTAGTTGCGAGGTCGCCAAGTTCCCTGCGAACCACCTCCGCCGATTTCTGATCTTTAAATGGCAACGTAATCCGAACAGGGCGGTCAGAAGATAGTCGGAAAAATTACAGCGTGAAGTGTAAAGGTCGATAGGGCAAACATGTATTTACCAATGTGATCAAAGTTATATTTAAATGAGTGATCGAGTACTAAGGTGCAGTACTTCTCACTTTCGCGTATTTTGCAGCTCTTACACGGCTAATACATTTTTGCTTTGTACTATTATCAAACTGCATCAGTGGCTACCACGCAGTTGTTGAACTTTTGTTTGTTTTAGTATTGCTGTCAGCATGTCATAAAAAAATTCTACCGTATAAGGTCCAAATTTCATTGCACATACGGAAATTCAGCCAGGGTCTTAAAATTAAGTCCGTTTGTAGGGCTGACAGTTTTGCTGCGATTACACGAACAAATACAATCAATATGAAGCGTTCTAATATAAAACACCATGATTTCGTATGCCTAAGTTCTCTCTTCAGCCGGGATGAAATTTGACTTTAATGGACCATTTCCGAGTTGCTTTGGACCTCATTATGAAAGCGAGGCTAAGTGCAAAGCTTTTATTATGAAAACTAGCTTTCATTCATGTGCAAACAAAACCAATTTAAGTTTTGCACTTAGTCTCGCTTTCATAGTGAGGTTCACAGCAACTCGGAAATGGCCTATTACATGAGATTTTTCAGCCCATTTAACCGAGCTGAAAGTTCCAACCCGGTTTGAGCTAATTGGGCTGGAACTTTAGCCCTGAGCTGAATTTCGGCCCGGGCTGATAAGTTTCTTCACATAATTGCAACATCTTTGGTAAGAGAATTTGTTAACGAGGCTAGGCTGAAAACTCAGGCCCCCTAGCCAGGCTGAAATTTCAGTCCGCGCTGAAAAAGAAATGGAATGTTTGGTTTTATCAACAGACTTGATAAACTGAACTAGGTAAGTTGACCACCGTAAAGAGATTCGAGTGCTCACGTTTCGAGCGTTAGCCCAGTCAGTCAAAGTGAATCCACTGATAGATTTCAACTGCGGCAAGGAAAGGAGTACAGTAGTATTTTGGATTCGCTCTGACGAAGTTGGCTCTCAACCCCTCCCCACAATTTTTTTTTTTTCAATTCTGAAAAAAATTGTATCTAAACCTGCCAATCACAGTCACATAATAAAACAAAGGGGGTCACCGAACTCGTTTTTGAGCTATAAACACTTAAAGAAACTTTGAGGTAATTTTCACAGGTTGCACTGTTCCTGAAGTAACCTATATGTCATAAGCATGACTTGTTTGCCAATAATTGATGTACCATTGATGTATGAAATAATAACGAGTGATATGGTATTGATCCAATAAAGTTTTTAAAAGTGCCGGAAACTGACAGAGCTAGCCACCGTAGGTGTCAACATAACTTGTAATTTGACAGTTGAACTTACCGTAGACTTTTATGCTGTCTGAATCATTTGAATACTTCCCCGTTACACCTTGCGCCTCACACGTGTACAGCCCAGAATCACTTGTCACAAGCTTTTCCACTACTAATTCTGTCCATGTACTTCCATCAGACTCCACAGCCCAAGTGATATTAACCCTGCCATCAGCCGCGTGCGTCAGCCGTTGGCCGTCTTTATACCAACTAATCATAGAGCCCTTCTGCAGCAAAACACATCTGAGTTTTAACGTCTGACCTTCGTCATATTTCCCTGATGTCGCCGTCATTGCTATTTTTTCAACATCTTCAATGTAATAAGAACAAATCGCACTGTAAGTTATCTGAAAGTATAGGGTGATGGACTTCTTTAACCCGTTAAGCCCTAACAGTGATCAGCATCAAATTTCTCCTTGTAATATCAATGCTTATTCAACCCCTGAGGTCATGAGAATTAAATCCGGTGACACACTACGCGATTTTATATGCCGATAGCCGCGATCGGCGAAAATCGCCAAGTGTACCCGGTGCAGCGATTGCGATTTTCGCCGATCGCCAAAATCGCCGATATCTGGCATGTCAGATATCGGCGCTAAATTCGCCGGCATTTGCCCGTTCCCGCGATTTTCTACGCTCATCGTTGCGAATCACCAGTAAAATCAACCAATCAGTTTGGGCGATTTTATCACACAACTTTTTTAAAATGTTCCTCAGTGGAGCCTGGGAACAAGATTGAAGTGCCATATCGCCGCGATCGAGATGTGCATGTATTTCCCTGTGGTCCTTTTTAATGTTGGACAAAATCTCAGTTGGGAGGTAAAGTTATAAGAAGGATCGCAAATCATTCATTCAAATTGGAGCAAGGGTTTTCAATTTTTACGAGTGCTTGTATAAAAAAAATGAGAAAAGGTGTTTCTGATCATGAGGACAAACTATCAATGTCTTCATTTCACAGCTCTGTTATCAGGAAATCCATGAAATCTTATTGTGCTGTTATAGGGGTCACCATGGCAACATTTCAACCCTAAATTCTTTAATCAAGAGGTAATTGTTGTTAAAAATGGTGAAATAAGACCTTCACTTAGCTACAAAATAATTCTAGAACAACGAGACGAAAGGAATGAACTTAGTTCTTGAAAGGAACAACTCGTGATCAGCTTTAGCGCATGAAAACAAAAATGAGAGAACTTGGAAAACGTTAGCCTAACATTTTTCAAGTTTCAATCCATACCAACCTACTCTGTCTCTGGTCAGAAGCGGTAAATACCAGTTTTACTGCACTGGGGTGTTAATTAAAATAACAAAACTAGACAATCCTAGCAGTATGCAGGATGTTTGTCCCATGAACCTAGTTTAATGGCCTTAGCTCCCATGAGTCTCCTGTAGCTCAGTGGTAGAGCATCCGAACTAGTAATCGGAAGATCTTACGTTCGACTCCTGATAGGAGCACTCAGAATTTCTTTTTCCGAGTTTGCCTGTGTCATTACTGAATAATACATCATTCTCAATTACATGTAAATTTTTGTTTCTGTTGACAGACAAACATTTTTGGGGGTTTTGAAACGACATCACATTCACTGATTCATGTGATACTTCCCCTTTAATAAAGGTTATTTTCTAATAAATTATTGGCATATAAAGGATACTGAGCATAACTCACTAGTTGCAAAGAACCTCAGGTAATGATCATCAGATCCCAGCACATTAGTTGCTATGCACCTGTAGAACCCAGATTTTGCATCTTGAGCAATCGTAACTGTGCTCTTTGCAGTAGCCACACCAGCAGCAGGAGAGACATTGAAAGTGATGTTTTGCCATTTAGCATTGGATGGTTTACAATCACGGTCAAAATTCAAACACAGCCCATCCTGAGACTGCCATCTGAATGTTGGTAGTGGACTGGATCGTGTGACCATGCAATGTATTTTGCGATTTGTGGGCCAGTAGATTAATGACTTGTCCAAAACAGGTGGAGCTAGAGGTCAGAAAATGAAGAAAAGTAAAACACAGGTAAATGCATGCAGTAGTTAATTAACTGCCAACTGGTCTAGTGCACCGCAGTCGGCACATATAAATAAAATAAATAAAATGTGAATCTCAGTGGCTTCCACAAAGCGGCTCTTGAGTCCACTGTTCCAGGTAGCCTCCCACACAGTAGTTTTTAGGTGACTTGTATTACCTCCTCCGCAGAGGTAATACGAGTGCCCTTAAAACCACTGCGTAAGAGGCTACTGTTCCAGGTCGAATTGGAAATTGAGAATGTTGGGTCTTGTGGAGGGAGGAAAACTGGTGTACCCAGAGAAAAAGCCTTGAAGCAAGGACGAGAACCAACAACAAACTCAACCCACATATGGCGTCAACACCGGGAATCGAGCCCAGGCCACACTGGCGGGAGGCAAGTGCTCTCACCACTGTGCCGTCCCTGCTCCCTCTACATGTAAACATGCATCATAATCCCGTTAAACATGTCGATAGGGTAAGCAAACTTGACCCGTTTCTTGCTTTACCAAAACTCTTTCTCGCAAGAGTAGCCTATATAATGACAGAGAAACATCTCTTACTGAGAAAATAGACAACTAAAACTAATTAACATTGCACCAAAAAAAACTCTGATAGGCCTTTTTTACTTTATAGATTCCTTGATTTGAATGGGTTTTGTTTTATATTTTTTCCAGCTTTCATCAAGTTGTTCATCATACATCTGTGTACATTTCACTGGTGACATTATAATCAACCAATATTATTGGATCATGCATTTTGCTTTATTTTCGGTGAAGAAAGCGCATGCATTACGTGTACATCTGACATCATTTTTATTGTCTGTACTCTTCTAAACAATAAGTAAGAGCCAATCAGCAAGCAGGGAATTTGACGGTTATTGCAAGAATAACTATGGCAACAATGATACAACACATACACCAGAAAAACTGCATTTTAACATACTTTGAATAAAAATCTCCAAATCCTTTTGAGCAGTTTGGCTGTTTTTCGCTATACATGTGTATCTGCCCTGGTCCCTAGGATATTCAGTTTTTTCTATGGTTAGCCAACTTTCCGCGAAAGCATGATCTTCACTCTTAATTTCCAACGCTTGATAATGTCGCCCATCACAGTTACCAACTCCAACACACACTGGTATCCGTGTTCCATTCCTTAGCCACGTAATTTGGGGCACGAGATAGCCATATGCCTTACAGTGCATTTCCACTGGGTTTGATTCATTAACCACGGCAGTTCCAACCGCATACAACTCAGAAATGTTTGGTGCACTGAGGTCTAGTGAAAAAATAGATAAATTATTTTTATTAAAAATGTTACATGTATATACAGATATGTACATAATATATTATTGTATTTATATGTAAAAGGATTTAAAAAGAACAAGAAAGAACTACAACTCAAAAGAAATGATTTCAGTATCCAGTTCCACTTAGCACTGCTCAAAATAACGCACAAAACAAGTATGAATATTTTACAATAATATCCTGTGAAATTGCATTGAATATCACCAGATACTTACAGTAGCTGACCAGGCCATAGGCCAAGTGGGCTTAAATCAGGTGATATTCCATAAGATTGAGCAGGATAACTGTTTTATTGCTCAGCACATTGATAACAAAGCACAGTTTTATTGCAGAAAAGCTGGAGATCTATAGTGTTACATTTTTCTCCCCAGCATAGGAATCAGCAAAATATACATTGTGTAAAGAAGATGAAAATTGAACACACCATGACCATATTTGGACAGTGTTAATTAGTATAAGGGAACTAGTCATAACAAGTTTGTTCGAAGGGGACCCACCTTGTCTGGGTTAGGGGGGTTATTGAAGACACCACCTATCTCGTGAACATTATCGACACAATTTTATTGGCTTTAAAATTAGAGTTGACAGAAATAATCAGCTTGCAAGAGTCAGCATTGCTATATTAACAAGAAAAGTGATGTTTGAACCTCACTTCATTTTTTACTGCTGTATAGAGAGGTGGCTATACAATAAAGACACCATCTTTTGAGGTTGAGGAAGAGTGGTGTAGGCAGAGACCACCATCTATTTTGGGTTTTGATGGGTCCTGCTCGAGTATAGTAGTTTTGACTACTTCCCTTAACACTGCAATATTTGTACTGTTACATAATAAGTACATGTAGTTAGTTGTACAGTAGAAAACTAGTTTAATTGGCAGTTGTTTGTGCTGTTACATACTCATCTCGCTTTACTTTGTCCGCAAAGTTTCCTTTGCTGCTTATCAGCCTCTCTTGCTATTTGTCACTTTGCCAAGCCCTACATCTGCTTGTCACAATTCAGCACGACTTGTGAAAGTATAGAGACAATATTATTCAGCTTCACGAAAATATGAATTTTATTTTTGAGTCTGTAGTAAACACAATATTTTTCAAACATGAAGTGCAACACCGCGAAGTGAGTAAAATTATATTATTGATTTCAACACAAGAAAATAAAATTCATACAAATGTATCTTAAAGCCACCATGTAATTTTCTTTTTATTATATAGACAAAAAGAAGTTCACTGACTGTTTGCACAAACAACTGTAAAAAAGCGAGAAATGACGTCATCAATATCCTCACTAAAGAGGATATGGAAAATACACTTATTGGGTCCCGGATGTAGTTTCATATGAATTTTTTGAGTAGTGCATTTTCCAGTAAAGCACCCATGTCTACTTATTAATACATGTAAGTTACAGCAATACAACACACTATTTAAAACATAATATTATCATGATGATCATGATTATAATTTTTTTTTTATTTTACATGTACATCATGTACTGTATTCAGAATTGTATTGATTGCCTTGCCAGGGGGCAAGAGGAAGAAATGGCACCTGAAAGAAAATTAACCGTGCACAGTGGGATGGGAACAGGAACCTTAATGGGTTTGAGAATCTGCAGAGGCCAACACTGTTTCTAAGGATAGAGATCCCTGGAAAGTACTTACTCACATTGTATTTCCCACATGTCAGACTATAATTTGCCAAGAGGAGAACTGTGATTGAAAAAACTGAATTTCAGAATAATAATGCAATAATTATACACTTACCATGAACTACCAAACGAGGACCACCAAAAGAGCCCGACTTTCTTCCTCGATACAAAATCTCACACTTGTACGAGACGCCGCCCTTTGGTGTGGCTTTGGCATTTTTTATTATCAAAACAGAGGTGCTGCCATTGTGCCTGGAGGTTTCACCATCAGGGACCTCAACAAAGGTGCCGTCTTCTTTCTTATACCACTTGAAGACAAGGTACTTTTTCAAGGCAGTTTCTCTACTATTAAATAGTAGAGTCACATGACAAATGAAATTCACATTTGACCCAGTTGACATGACTTTTTTTTGAGGAATGACATCTGGACAGCAAGGGATCACCTCTACAGACAAAGACATCATATATGTCGTAAGACAAAGACAAAATTAATTTAAAGTTTTATTACAATAATTACTTCTGTGTGATGTTTTACATACATGCAGTGGCACAAAGGCTAATTGCGTTCAACGTAGAAAAATGCATCTCTTATTGCGTTTGGAATCAAGATTGCATGGGACAATCAACGAATGAATGAATCTTGGGACATGTATAGACTGGCATCCCCCACAGATTTTGCAGGGGCGAAGGAGATTGAGATCATTAAAAGCTAGCACTCTGGCTAATCTTTGATTGTTACTAGGTATAAACACCTGTATTACACTTTTATAATTAAAAAATGGAGTTGCAAGAAACTTCCGTGGCTGATTCATTTATTCCAATTGTACAGTGCTTCCCAGATTGATAAAACTATCCTTGCTAATGCAATATTTTGAGTCACATCGATCGCGATGATCTTTCTATATGCCTATTGACTGTGTTAGGTTCGCAAGGACAGTAGGTATTGTGGTAAAATGTACAGCCACCATCTTTTTCCATACAGTGGATTCTCCTTCCCGTATCCTCCTGCATTTTAGAATAAGAGTCCAGTAAAAGTGGAAATTTGGTCAATTTTGAAAATTATACAAATTGCTCCAAATTGATTTAGCAAACAAATCAGAATTGATACAGCTGTTTCATTAAACATTAAATCCATCTCTATGGTTTTATTTTTAGGCTTAAAGTCAAGGACAGCCTGCAAAATGTTTGTAAAACCTAAATCACTGAATGAAGTATTTTTATTTAGTGATTTATTTTATCTATTTTGTTATCTATTTCTTTTAATTATTTTAGGGGATCAATCAAGTGTCAGTCAGGTCTAAACAAAAATACTTAATGTTTTCAGTCACGTGGCTTTTTCAAGTCTTAATTAGGGTAATAAACACCAACGTCCATTTCTTGCACAATAACCTGGTTTGTAAGCCAACCAGAGGAACAGTAAAATTATTTTCATGACGTTTTGTCATTTGCTTTTGACAGACCCGTTTTTTTTTTTTTTTTTTTTTTTTGGGGGGGGGGGGGGGGTTTACTTGATTTTACTTTCAAAAATTTACGAATTCAAAGCAAATTTTTACCAAAAAAGTTAACATTGACATTTTTGTGGTTTCAGCTTTGTAGAAGCTTTGTAGAAGCTGAAACCTACATTGTCATCTTGTAGTGTAAGTAAGTCCATTTTCCGTATGGTTCGGAATGCCGAAGGTTCACCACCACAGGTTGACGAGTCTCAGTCGGCTTTATTCGTACGGAAGATCCTTGTATTCAATTCAAAATGGCTGCCGCATCTCTCATGCGTGGATTTTCAAGGTGGCCGTTTGTAGCTGTTTGTGGTTCTTGGACAGGTTTCAATACCGTAAATCAAAAGAACAACTTCTAAGGAACACTTGGCTGCTTAAAAAGAGGAAATCGGTGAGTTCATAGCAAAGAAATTCCTGTTTGAGATTGTGTCAAGGTGAAACATGTGCGATCGTAAACAAGATCTGCAAATCATCACATGAGAGTTTGCAGACGTTCTCAGAAATTTTTGTGTGCTGCTGGGAATCCACAAAATACTACAGGTTTGAATTTGAATTTTACCATGCCTTATGTTAAATTGATCAATTTGTCATATTTCAAATAGCTTTGGCGAAATTTTTGAAAAACATACTCAGTTTAATAGAGTCGAGTAATTGTGCTTTTTATTAATGACTCACAGTGCCCTTGGATTACGTACATGTAGCTTCTTTCTAGGCGAAAATTGAACGTATTTGCTTTTCAAGGGTGAACACAGATCTATCTGAATAAATATTTCAATAAGAAAGCTTATTGTCTGTTTATCTGTGTGTCTTGATCCTCACAGAATTTCTTCACCATGCGATCTTATGTAAACCATGGGAGAGCCAGACCATATCTATTACTGTCCCCTGTGTATTAAAGTGTAAACAAACCGAAATCCTCCAGCGTATACCCAATTCGCCCACATGACAACACAATCAAATTACGCTGCACAATTTTGGCACTGACTAGAGCTGTTCATTTTCCCCCCATTTGAATTTTATACAACATTGTTTTTTTTCATCAAGAAAATTAACGATAATATCATTTTATTATCGTTTATTTTATTGTTGTTTCTTTTTTTTCTGCAATATTCTACCATCGTTGCAGGGACCCAAAGCATCGATTGGTTGATTTAAAATGGACCGCATGTTTAGAATTACTTTGGTTGCTGACTTTGCTACAGATCATAGTTTGAAACCTACATAGTTATACACAAAACTTGTAATTGCTAGAGAGATGCCTTTAATGGCAGTCTAAAAATCCCCCTTTATCACTTGGAAAATAACCTCTCAACAAAATTAATTTGCAACCCCACTAACATATAACATACACCTACTGAAGAAACCCCCAGCTTTGCAAGTTTTTCATAAAATTATGCACAAAAAGGGAGTCAATAAAGCAGACAAAAAAACTTACTGTAAATGTAACAGTTAGATATAATTTATTGATCTTTGAAGAGATTCCCTCTCATTTTCATACGCTGAAAATTTTTCAGGGTCACACGAACACAGGCAATAACTTTTCATTATGGTAGCTGAAACCACATGCACTCCTTCGAGTGCCTATTTTTTGTCCTTGTTTTTTGTCCCATAATGGCAGCTGTTGATGAAACCGTACAAATAAAGCCGACTGAGAGCTTGTCAACCTGTCAATGCACAAGGCAAGCGCAGCTATGACGCTTTTAAAATCAATATAAAACCGACAACCGTAGGAAATCCAGCGAAGATTGTCGAAAACTACGAGATACAAACGAGATATAACGAACCAGGCTATCGAACAATAAAAGGCACCGACGCATCGCACAAATATCGACTGCAACTTTGTTTACCTCGTTCCCAGGCCCAAAAGGAAAGGGTAGCGCCTGTCACTAAAAGACCGTATTTATCGATGAAAGATCGTCAATAACCTTCGGCATGCCGAACCTTTACGGAAAATGGACTTACTTACTTTCTTACTTACTTACACTACACAATGACAATGCAGGTTCCAGCTTTGCAAAAGCTTTGTAAAAGCTGGAACCACAAAAATCAATATAACGAATAACCTATTCATGTGTTGAACAATCAGTGGTTATTCCTTAACAGTACTTTAACAAATCAAAGAAGGGGTGACGTGGGGGACAGGGATACTTATGAAGGAATACTAGTACTTTTAACTGTACCCTTTTTAAGAGGGGGGGGGGGGGTTTGTTTAAAACCTGAAGGGGGGACTTATCAACCTTGTTCCCAGGGCAGGGTCTCCCAAGATTCTTTCTGCCCTTCTTTCTCACAGAGACTGGGCCGAGGTGGCCATGATGGCAGAAGGCGACGTTTTCTAAGAGCAATATTTTCCCTTAGAATGCCAGCTTTTCTTTTTCTCTCTCACACACTGGAAGGCAGGAAGAAGAGACCTTGGAAACGAAGTTTGGGGGCAGCACTGGAATAAAATTTTTGTTTACAAAGAGATGGGCCTATAACCAACAACTGGGGCTTACAAGTGGAGGGGCTTTTCACCAGGACTTTAAGGTTCCGTATTACCTTTTAGAACAACCAATAAAAGCGTTTGTCGTATTGGTGCACCACCCTGACTGCTGGTAGCTAGACATTGATAAGATCCTCGATCGCTCTCTTTAAGACCATGAATGGTGTAAACTTGTCTATCCAGAGAAATCCTGCCTTGTACTTTCAACTCACGAAAGGAAAGCCACAAACTTGTGGTAGCATTTGGGTCGTCTGTGCGACAGTTGATAGAGTAATTAAGTGTGGTGTTTATTTCTATGGTCACAGTATCAACAAGTTCAGGAGGATCAGTGAACTTCAAGCTTTCTGAAATGAACAATAATATACCTTCAATGAGTTGGTGTGTTTTCTCATAAGGCACTGATTTCAACCCTTTAAGCACTAACAGTGATCAGCATCAAATTTCTCCTTGTAAATTTAAAGTGCACCTAACCCCAAAATGTTTTTTCCTCTTAAATAAATCTTTACACCTGTTCGAAACATATTGCGCTATTTAGCGCCTTTTTATAACCAAATCTTGACTTTTTATAGGCTGTAAAAGTTACGAAATCTAGCCATCATCTGTCCCATGACCGAGCTGGTAAGGGGCATGGGTCTATTCCTGAATTTACGTCACAAACTGATTTGCATTGTATTAAGTCTTTGTGAAAATGCATGCAAAGCAGTTTGTGACATAAATTTAGGAATAGACCCATGCCCCTTACTAACTCAGTCATGGGACAGATGATGGCTAGATTTCGTAACTTTTACAGCCTATAAAAAGTCAAGATTTGGTTGAAAAAAGGTGCAAAAAGGCTCAATGTGTTTGGAACAGGTGCAAAGATTTATTTAAGCGAAAAAAAAAATTGGGGTTAGGTGCACTTTAACAATACTTTTTCATTCCCCTGAGGTCATGAGAATTAAGGATATGATCACTCAAGGTGAATTTTTTTTGCCATTTTTATAACTTCTCCCCAGTACTTTTATAAGAAAAGTATGGGGATAAGATAGAAGAATTTGTTCTTTGATATCATGCAGTTCCAGAAAAAATCCATACCCACTCCATGGAGGGTCATCGCAAATTACTAGGGGGAGGGGGTCTTAAAAGTACAAAATTCTCAGTTAGGCAAAGTTTAAAGCTAAACTGGGATTTCCTGGGGGGACAGGGGGTTGGATATTTTCTGGAACTGCACATTAAGGGTTAAAGGGCAATCTCGTACCCAGAGTCTTCAGGCTTTTTGGTCAGCGGGGCAACGCCAGGAAGACTCCGGGGACATCGAAAAAATTCACTTTTTTTGATTGGCTGTCCCGTAACGGTTTCCATTGTTTTACCACAGAAATCTTGCGGTGATAAAATTTGATGTCCCCAGAGTCTTCCCGGCATTGCCCCGCTGACCAAAAAGCCTGAAGACTTCGGGTACGAGATTGGTTAAAGGGTTAAAGACTTTGTTCTTGGCAGGTTGTGGTTTGTTTGGTTCTCTCTTTCTTTTAAAAAAAGCCTTAAAAGATTCAAGGCAATTCCATGGAAGAAAGGCTAAGGGTTAAAATAGGAAACTAAAACTTAAGCTTTGCAATAAATTTCATTCAGCATCCAGTATGACTGATAAGATTGATTCACCAGAACAAAATGTAACCACTGAAAGTTTGCTATTGCACAGTGACATTCATGGCAACGCTTCATGTATTTCTATATTTACGTTCACTTGGATAAAGCCAAAATGGCAACTTTAAAAAGATTGAAAGCCTTTCCCCATGTTATAAAATGCTGACAAAAGCCGTCCTTTGAACATCGAAAGAAATGTTACCAAACTGAAAATGGCAAGATTTTGGTTACATGCTCTCAGAGGCAACCAAAATGATTCACATGTATCAAGTTTCATTCGGTAAGAACACAAATCGAGGAAAAAATTATGGAGGTTTTTGAGAGAAAAACTGGACACTTTGTTTTGGTCCATTGGCAACCACGTATTAACCACCAAAACAATGTGTACGTCCACCTTTTCGTTGCATAGTGCATCCCAATGAATCAGAGTGCATGTGTAAAGCCCTGGCTAAAAAATCTAACATTGTTGTAGAGCATAAATTTTTGTTAGTTCAACAATGTTGGAAAGCCGGCTAAATGCTTCAACACTTGTGAAATGTTAGCCAAAATGTTTGATCGAAAGCAAAACAATCTTTCAACAAAAAATGTTGAACACACAACATCAAGCATGGGGTGCTGAACATTTCCACATTGTTGAAATAACAAATGTTGTACAACAATGTTAGATCGTTTATTGTTTTGCGTGTTTAGCAAATAGCATTATATACATGTACATAATGCATAACCGCAATGCGGCATGGTGGCCTCAAATCCTTGAAGCTTAGTTCGATACGAGTACTGCTTTTAATACGGTTACCCAGCTTTTTAAACATCTGCATTCACGAGTTGGCTCACAGGAGCCTTTGATTCAGTTTGTAATTGAAGGGGTGCAAGGAATAAGGCCTTAAGTTACTTTTCATGTAAGGTCAAATTCTCCTCTCATTTCAGTAGTGAATGCAAGGCAATTTAGAAGGAGAGTCTAGCAGTTTATTAGAAGTCACTTGGGGCTTTTTTTCAGGCACGCCTTAAATTTAACCCAATGGAATGTTTTTACTGCACGCCTTATGTAAACTATGCAGCAGGTTAATGGCTTCCAAATTTCCTTTTGAATACAAATGATCTGTAAGCACATGTATATAAGCTTACATGTACATGTATTTACAGTCGGTGATGACAGTGTTGTGGAAATGAGTTCATAAATAAGTCTTCGTATTTCTTCATGATAGTCCTTTTAAATTACACAAGGCAGCTAAACGTATTAGCTTAACCCCATAACCACAAACTAACAAAGCAGTATACTTACCAACTGATCCAAAATATATCCAATACGAGACCAAAACAAACTGAGTTGTAATAAACAGATTTGATCTTGAAACACCACAACTTGCCGATGAAACCATCGCTAAAAGTACTAAGCTATCATCTGTAAGTGGCTGTCGGCGAAAAATCGTACGAGGAACTGTTTTTTTGAAAGAAGCATCTCACGTCGCGTCGAAGAGAGTCATAGTTGCAATCCCTTTGAACAAAATTCTCGTGGCTCTGAGGCGAACAAACGTTGCAACCGTTACGTCAATGTCCGTCTACTACCAGGCTTTATAAAAATGTCCAGCAGATGGTATTGTCATATTGTACCCATCTGTTAAATTTCATCGGTCTTCACCGCTTTCTATCAGCTAGATATTTTGATATTTTTCATTTTCTGCCGTACGTGATTCGAGCCCACTATATATGCCGCTGACCGCTGGCTCTCGAGGGCACTCACTGAATAGGCTTGACGAGTAGGCAAACACGTCTGAAGTAACAGTGTTTGTATGGAAATCCGATGTCAAATAACTTTCATAAAACATCGCTTCTGAAAAAATCATGAATTGGAAACTTTTAGCACTAGTAAAAGGATGTTAAGAAAAAAAATTGGAGGCATGTAGCTGTGCTAGAAAGAGTCCAGTCGTGTTTTGAATTTTCCATACATTTGTCTGTATGGCGAACCAGCCGTGAACTGCTACTAAAAATAGTTCGCGGGAAAAAAATACAGACAAATGTATGGAAAGTTCAAAACACGACTGGACGCTTTCTGGCACGGCTACATCCCTCCAAATTTTTTTCTTACAATCCTTTTACTAGTGCTAAAAGTTTCCAATGCATGATTTTTTCAGAAGCGATGTTTTATGAAAATTATTTGACATCGGATTTCCATACAAACACTGTTATTTCAGACGTGTTTGCCTACCCGTCAAAATGGCGTCGAAAACCGTGATAAGGCCTATTTTAGTGAATTCTTACGGCGGTCATAACTAACATTAATCATAATGGCCGTTTTTATATCAGAGGACTCATTATCCGACTGGACGGATAATCGCAAATATTAGTTGTTCGTCTGGTTATGTTTTTCTTGTATAAAGACAGGGACAAGATGCATTATGCGTCTGGAAAGATATTTCGTTCAGATGCATACTGGGTCTTTTGCCAGTCTTTATACTC
>NW_028145471.1:532500-577500 GCF_977016875.1 Pavona decussata | reverse complement strand
CTTTCCGCCATTTGTCATTATAATCATTCGCTTGTTTCAGTCAATTGTAATACTTGCTATCATATTTACTTACTGCATGTTGTCATTCTTGTAGAATGTGTGGAATGTCACCAAGGAATTCCAGGCGCCCAACACCTAAGAGTTCATATAACTACTGAATATGTAAAATAACTCACTGGTGGATTAAACGTTTTACATGCATGGTCTCATCATGTCTCTTCGATTGGATATGAACATAATACTCTATTTCCTTGACAAAGAGTCTATCATCAATTAAATGCCCTCACTTGGACAAGAACCTTTTTGGTGTCAGGGCAACTGAAATATCCACCAACCCTCGTCAAAGAATACACTATGGAATAGAAGGTTGCACTTACTGTATATTACCTGTCACAGACAATAAAACGTGCAATACTCAATCCAGTTTCTTTTTATAAAAATGTAAACCACGAAATTTGAAATCACTAACCGTGAGTGGTTTTTCAACAAAATACAAGGGGAAAGAAAATCTTCAGCAAGTCTTCTCCAAGTTTCTTGAAAAAGGAAAAGCAACCATTCATTTGAAAGAGCCTCCACATGATCTGTTTATTGACAAGGCTGACCCATCAAGTCTCAAGACATTTCTTTCCATTCTCAAACTTGGAGACAAAGAGCTGCAAAACGTCAAACTGGCAGGTCTGGCTCCTGCAAAAGCATCTGACATTGAAAAACCCAAAACTGAAATGACGATTAAACGGCGCAGTGATTATCCCCTGGGAAAACCATTTCCAAGCACACTTAACAAGTTAGCCATCAACAACTGTGGACTGCTGCGGATTGAAGCACGAATCCTACAGATCAGAGGCTTGTCATGTTTAAACCTTGCTGATAATCAACTTTAGGAGATTCCTTGCAGAATGACAAGACTATCAATATTGTCTGAAATAGTGTTATGCGGGAATAGAATCAAGGAATTTCCGCCATCGTTGTGTAATGGAGTCGTAACTTCGTCTTTGAAGCTCCTAGATCTCAGCAAAAATGATATCAAGCTATTACCCAGGGCTTTCTGCAACTTCAAAAACCTTGTTCATTTGAAACTTGATAGAAACCAACTTCACATGTTGCCAGCGAATATTGGAAAAATTTCAAGGTTACGGTTCCTCTCCGTAAGTCACAATCAGCTCACTGTGCTACCATACAGTTAATCTAAATTAAAACTGGACTCAGTGGATGTGTCTGAGAATCCATTTCTGGATCAAAGCAACTGGAATGTTATTTGCAAAGTAGCTGTGCCTTCTTTAAAGGAATGTGCAGGGATTGCTGTCAAAAAGAGCAGGCGCTCATACTGACCGGGTTCCCTCTGCGTCTTCCTGGACACAGTAAGGCAAGGTCTGTGTGGAAACTACTGCTTTACATCTTGTGTGCACTACATCATGATGATCAACATTCACCAGCTGACTCATACGGTGGTGTCTGTGTGTCCATCCCAAAGCCACCTACCCGCAGAGGGATATCTTTGCTCCAGGAGTTGTCTTCAGAGATTACAAAACAGTAAAAGAGGACAGTGGAGATGACCAACTCATGGTGAATACTATGCTCCCAGTACAAAGCTACATTCTAGAAGAGTTGACATAGATTGCAAACTAGTCATTGGAAAGTGGTAGACATTTAGGACTAATAGATGTCAGTAATAAGGCCAATTTAAGTTTTACCCAAAGTTCAAAGACTTTGTTACTTGACAATTTAAGGACTGAACTGTATTTGACTATTCAAGGACCAGATTTATTGACTATTGAGATAGCACTTTAAGAATATTGATTTTCATTCCTTGTCATTAGTTTTCTATAGACTAGATTTGGTTTGTTTGTGTTGTTATTCATTTTGCAAAGGGGGATGTAGAATGTGTGGAATGTCACCAAGGAATTCCATGCGCCCAACACCTAAGAGTTCATATAACTACTGAATATGTAAAATAACTCACTGGTGGATTAAACGTTTTACATGCATGGTCTCATCATGTCTCTTCGATTCGATAATTCTACTGACATACTATTGTATACTGTCGCCGAATCATAGTGTGATATTATTTTGCATAAATTTGTTAATTGTTACAATTCCAATAAAAAGCACAAAGAAAATAGCTTTGGTCTTTGGCATGCGCAAAGAATAAAGTCTATGGCAAATCATATATTCATATATTAAGCAGTTTCGGATTAACAAGTTATTCATTATTCAAGGCGACCATGTTGTATCATCGAGGTCTGTCGAGAAGACCTATTGATCTTGGACGACCACGTAAGCACCCAAGTCATCAGTATTTCATTTTTGGTAGTAAACAGTAGAGACATTGCATTAACAAGTTTGAGGATGACAAAGACGTTTCACTCCCGCCAATCCAGTTGACAGTTATCATACACGAAACACCGATAACCTGACGTGTTCCTGTCAATGACTTTTCACGGAATTTGCGCCCGTAAGAGAGAAGAAATTGTCACCGGAATGGCCTGCTTTGGTTGTTTTATCTCCGAGACAGTTACTTACATGCGAGCGAATGTCTTCGGGGAGAAGATTACATCTTGCGCTGTGGTCATGATTCATTCAGTTACCAAGATGTTACCCTGCGTACGCGGATACCAAGTAACATGCAAGTAATCGAGGTATGGTCTCGTTTACTAGCCTGCACGAATACGTCTCCTTTTTACTTAGTTGAACGTCCACGCACAGGCTCAGTTTAGCTAAGGAGAGTTACTTATTTCAATAGCATTTCCATCATTCCCAAAACCATACGTTACCACAGTAAATTAAAGAAAGCTTCTATCACATGAGGGGAAAATTATGCCATCAAGATCATCATCTGAATACCTCTAAAAAGAGAAACGCTGTGCTTCAATTCAAACTCTTGGGAAGGATTAACTCAAACGAAGAACTCGCTTGCAGGGAAGGGCCGTCACTCCCCTGAGATACCAAGGTCCAACTGCAACTGGACAGTAGACAGCGACAACTTGACTTTTAGTTCCAACAGCAGTTTGTTCTCGAGATAGGGCTGACATGAGTTCTCTAGCAATAGGCCATTTTACAGTTGTGTGTTTAGTGACCTGGTCTTGGATTGTAAGCGAAGCTGGGGTTGACCTTGTTTTGATAGAAACCTCACTGCTTTTCATATGTAAATGCAAACTAGTTAGCATAAGAACAGCATGATCTACATATCCAAAGCAATGAGGTTTGTATCAAAACAAGGTCAACCCCAGCCTCGCTTACAATCCAAGGCCAGGTCACTTAGCACACAACTGTAAAATGGGCTATTGAAGCTGTAATCCAAAAGTGTGCATACTGAGTTGCTTACATATAATTTGTACATGCGTCTATTGTTAACGGAATATAATAGGTGTGCTATCGTCAGGGTGCTAAAAGTAAAGTCAGTTGAAGTGGCTGTACTTTAAATGGCGCGCAGAAGCTTAAAAACTTAGTTGTCAAGCAAGAGAACCTGGTTAATTCAAACTGTTCTAAATTAAATGTTCTTGAACGGGTGCGCAAAAGTAGCGAACAAGGAATGAGTTTATAAGTGTTAAAGAACGGCTCGTGCCACGTAATTACAGTTGACAAAGAAACTCACTTAAATATTCATAACTAAAAAGTTTGGCTATTCATACGCAAAACGGAGCGGATCCGCAAAAGACTAATCGATGACTGACGACAACATACATACTCAACAAGTTTTTCATTAATTCTATTGAATACTCTAGAAACGTAATTACACAAGGGGAATCATTACAAGAGTTTTAATTTAACCAGAACTGTTTTCTTGGAGCAACACCTCTAAAAATCTGCGTTGATTGACCTTAATCAAGTCCAGAACGATAATTGAAAAATTTTCTTGAATAGCTACTATAGGCTTTTACAAATTAGTTTCCCTTTAGTAACGAGCATCACAAGGCAACTAATTCTAGAGAACACCTGATATGATAACAAATAGACAACACTAAATATGAGGTTTTCAAGATCTTTTTAACAACTTAGGCGAATTCTTGAAAAAGATAATAAAAACGAAACTAAGGTTACCATAGCTCTTAAAATTGTACATGTTAAAAACCAATAAACAGGCCTATAACCTTAACCCCTTTAAATATACCTGAATAAATATGAAAGTATTGCTTACAAACATTCGAATTTGACAACCGCGATACGTATATTACCAAAATTCCCCTAATACATACCATTCCTTAAATTTCGACGTCTTCGTCGAGCAAAATTAATAAAGTAACACTTAAGAGTGGCGGTCAGAAAATATCAAGCATTTGGTGGCAGAACTCGTGAAATCAATTTTGCTCATTTTCTGGCTACAAAAAGTCCTTAAGTAGAGAACAAATTCGACGCCTTTAGTTTTCTCTAGGAGCGCCTCACGTTCTAGAAAACTGAGATAAACAAATTTGACCCGCAACGATCCCGAAAGTACCCGCACGGCAGCGTGAAATTAGTATTCTGAAGTGACTTTTCATCGGCAAGGAAAGAAGATCCATGGTATTTTTATACTCGGTATTGACAGAGGAAGTACCGCACGTTTATAGCAGATTTTGAACTAGACTTAAACATTGTTAATAAAAGCAAACAGAGCTTAGGAAAATGTCCCTTTTCTAATTAGGATAAATCCCGCAAAAACGGATAAATTTTAAAGATGGTTTTCGCTATGTGGTATAAGGCCGATTTTTCTTAAACTTTGCCTTTTAAGTAATGTAATGTTGCTCTTGATAATGTATTAAAATCAGCCTGGGTTTTGCATTAAGCACTTCACACGACCGTTTTGAAGTTACCATAATTCGTTTAAAATTCCGACAACGGCTAAATAAACAACCGTTGTTGCGTTACCGTGACAATAAACAGACAAATTTTACGTATACCAAAAAAACTCACGTTAATGTAAACGAATTTCCTTTAAACTTTACATCCTTTTTAATTACAATAAGGAAAAGTCCGGTTTTAGCACCGATTTTTCTTGTTTGCGCTTTGAGATTTTTGCTTATAAAACCACATCAAGTAAGGACCAGCGTCTCGATGTCCATTTCTTGAGTTCGCTCAGGTGTCAGATTGCCAATGAAACCGCATCAAAAGGAAATCTGTTGGTTTAAGTTCTCCCCTAAGGCTATGGTAAAATGCTCGCCGAAATAAAAATCGGAGACCGGTCAAACTTTCCTATTCTGTTTTTAATTCGCTAAATAGTTAGGGTTGCGTTTTACAAATTTCGAAATCACCAATAATCAGTGAATATTAATAATATCACGCATTGGTGTTTACTAAAGCAAAAGGAACATCGACGGTCACAAGTCGTCCTTGTCAATAGCCGATGTAGAAACCGAAATTGAACTTATTCTGACAAAAAAGTTTATCTCCTTCACCACGAATGTTTATCTCCTTCACCTTTCGGAATTGACGATTTGTCTTCGACACCGTTCGTCTCTGGGCATTGGCTGGCATCGAGGTCAGTTTTAATAAGTGTCAAATTTCTCCGCCGGTATCGAGCCATGACAGCCAGGCGCAAAAAGTCGCAAAACTAGAACGAAGACTTAAAAAGATTTCGTGCTATTTGATACGGAAGAAACTAGGACTATTTATTCCAGTTGGTTCAGGTATGCGTTTATATAATTTCCATTACCTTTTATGTATAATAAACTGTAAAAACGTCTGATGAAACACTTTACTTTTTTGCACATTCGGTCTTTTTTAGCATGTTAGTATTCAGATGTATTTTCAGTTCATCAGATGCGGAGAAAGCCGTTAATTAGATTACACGTGAAGTTTTCAGTGTTCTTTATTTATTTACCACTTTTTATTTTTGTGCTTGGCACCCTAGTTCTAGTGCTACTGACTGTGGTGGACAACTTTCTGTTCACCACCTCGTAAAAAGGTCCTTCTATTGACGGGAAAGTAAGACATCGGTAAGTCCTGGTTAGAGCTTTTCGGGCTTGCGTAACATCCATGCTAAAGACTTATTAAAGGAAAGTATTGAAAACTTTTCAATTAAAGGAAAAGAAGCCTGATCCTAGCTCTTAAAAGTATGAAGTTTGTGTCTTCGCCACGCCCTAAAGAGGCCTAATGCTAGGAGTTTTAAGTCTGCATGCACCGTCCTTTAATCTTCAGAACAAGGGAAGCAGCTTATGATGGTCTAAGTGAAATGAAGAGGCTTAAATTAAAAAGAAATAAGGTAATGTATCTAATTAGGCCACCCCCACCCCCCTTCCCCCTCTATCTTAGGAAGAAGTAAATTTTCGCTCTACACTTTAATCAGTGAGTGTAGGTTTTTAAGTCTGTTCCTCCGGTGTATCTTTCGCATTGACGGTTTTTGTTGCTGGTCGCTACGAAAAAGAAAATTCAATAAAGAACTACGGGTATTGGCTATTTGCGCAAAAGTTGTCACAAAGAGTTCGTTATTCAAGATAAGCAGCTGGTAACAAGGGGAGGGGCAGGCTCGAGCCCCGACCCGGTTCCCCCAGAATTTTAAGAAGTGTCAAAAACAATATGTCAAAAAATAAATAATTAAAAAACAGTAATAATATACAACAATCAATCTTGAATTATGATGCTGCAAGTGCCTTTTCACAACCTTTAATAAATTGTTTATTACCTGACAGTTTGCTCCGGTAACATTTGGCTTTTATACAACAGCAGCAAAGGCAGCCGCTTTCTTGTGAATCGGAAATAAGAACCAAAATCCTTATGACCAGATGACCGATTTGTGTTTGTTAGCAGGGAGTTAAAGATAAGACGAGGGTGATGGTAGCGAATTCGAAAACATCATTAAAGAAAATTTGCGTTCTTTTAAACCGCCTCGGCATCGCGATAATTCCAGCTCCCCCACCCCCCCCCCCCTTTTTTTTTTTAATTTTAGGCGAATCTTCCTGCGGACGGATTCTTACTGCCCGATTCCAAGTTCACTGGAAAAAGAGAAAGGAAAATTTGTCGTCGTCTTTTTATGCCCTCCTTCAATCGTGAACAAGTTAGGCAATTTCACGTGGTAGAACGTACAGTGACGGCAAAGGTTCGAAAAGAAATGTACCAAAAGGTGTGATGCAAGTGCCAAGTTATTGTTTTGCTTACTATATCTGCTCCTTTTTTGATGTTCTCAATTTGCTTCCCCTCCCCCTTCCCAGTTGTTTTAGCCTGACTACGGGCCTGTTAAAGGGGGACAAGAACATACCTTTCTTAACATTTAAATCGAATTTACAGTGGCAAATATATCCATCTGAAGTAGATACAAGTTAAAACGCGCCTTTTAACATGTTAATATAACAATGAAAAAAATTAAAAATAATTCGAGCAAAATGCTCCCCCGTCTCTGCTCCCCCCTACCCCCTCATTGGGGTAGAGTTACTGGGCGCAGAGTCTCTGCAGAGTCCCACCCTCACCGGTCCACCCGCCGAGGGAGCTCCGAAAACCTGATGATGCTGAAAACATTATATATAGGACGCGACAGCGTCTTTCCCTCCCATGTGGGACACATTTTCTTAGACGTGCACGAGGCACGGCCTCGTTTTGGTGCGAAGCTTGTTTTCGTCCTATAACGTCATAAAATCACTTTTTTCGTTCACAACTCTGACAGAAGTCTTGAACGCGTAGATTTCTTGACATCTTTTAGGTTGATGTCGATTACATCAAGGATTTTCTTGAAAATGTTCGTCTTAAGGTGGGGGTTCACCTAAAAGCCATTTTCACGCCGCTTAAAATCGGTCAAATGAAAATATCTTGTTTGCATTTCAAGCAATACAAAAACCCTCCATTCATAGCACAAATTAATGATTTGGGGTGTTTTATGAATTTTTGGGTGATTTTTAGGTATATTTGGAAGGAAATAATTTTTCTTGAAGGATTGGTAAAATTAAAAGAAATAAGGAATGTTGAAGATTTAGTGAAGTTTTAAAATTAGAATTTGTAGTTAATAATTAATAGACGGATACCAAGTTAGTCCACTAGCAACCTGGGGTGCTCTTGCGTGGTTGTCGACTGTCTGTTAGTGTTCCAAAAATCATTTTCTTTCTTCTATCCATTCTTAAAACTCTTCAAATTTCACTCAAATTCAGGTAGAGCCCCACCTTAAAGCAATTTTCCCCGTTCCCCACCCCTTCCCTACTGCCTACTGCCATATCTTAGTGACGATCTAACAATTTGCATATTTATTGTCACGCAACATTGTCAGACATGTCTGAATCTTTTCGATTTCTTCTCTTCCCTCGATAATGGATAAAAGGAAGCGAGGGGAAAAAGAAATCTTTCTGATAAAGCAAGATAGGAGCATTATTGAAGGCCTTGAAGCTGTAATTGGCAGTTTGCCCGTCGCGTCGGTTTGTTTGCACTGGCAGTTATTGGATTCCGCCAAACGATGTCGTGGTCGAAATTAGCCAACTTTAACAACCTTTTGTGAAAATCTCAATGGAGAACCCAGCCTGATATTAAGGTATGAAGTACATCAAGGCAATTGTTACTGAAAGCCAAAGTGTGAGAATATTTCGAGTTATACCACATACTGAAATGTGTGCTTGACCTTTGGCACTACATTGCAGAGTTCGCCAGCTGTAAAAATATGCCGCTGGTTTTAAATTGTTTAAATTTGCCAGATATCATTACAAACACAAATTCAATGGTCATCATAACAGACAGAGATTGTCTTTCGATATGAGGAATCCCGATTTTCGTACGCTTCTTCTAAAACAAACGCGGAGACAATTAAAAGTGGCGATTTTCCGGTTTTAAATTCAATCATTTTCTGTTCACAAGGCTTCGATCGATTTTCCTGATTTTCTCAAAACGCAAATGTTTCTGGCCAATTTAAGCCACACCATGATTATTACTTTAGTAAAACCTTATTATGGACAAAAGATGAAAGAAATCGATTGTGCTAAGTTTCGCCAGAAAATTCAGATTTTGCTCGATTTTTCCTGACCGCCGCTCTTACGTTGTTGTCCAAAAGCGGACGAATGTGTGGCAATTCCTTGATGTAGTTGTGGCTAAACATCAATGTATTTAACTGATTACATGTGTAATATTTTAGACTTCGCATAATGCGGTTAAATATAAGCTAATATAAGAATCAGTGGGCTAATATGTCCGACATCTAGTGGATAAATGCGAGTAAGTATTATGAATGGCTTAATAATAAACAACAGCTAAATTAAATATGGTTTGTTTTTATGCGTGCTAAATGAAACGGTCCAAAAACACAATTCGTTTTTCTGTAACGAGAGACTCAAAACTATACAACTTCAGCTAGCGATTGATTCTTCCTTCTCATATATGATCCTGAGTAAGGCCAAGGTTTAAAGTATTAAATACTAGGACCCTGCCCAATATGAACTGGTACATTATTCCAGAGCTGCAAGTAATGAACAAGTAAAACTTGTGCTTGAAATTAGAGTTAGGGTCTGGCTGACTGAGTCTGGTTCCATTATCGAGAAGATTATAGTTACAAGTTTTAACACATGTAACTGAATGAGTCTATCAGAAGAAGAGGGGGGTGAATAGGGGTAGGTAAATCCGCTGATCCGCTAAAATTAATGGCTGAATCCGTCGATCCGCTCAAAAAATCAACTTAATCCGAATCCGCAAATTGTTTGCCGCGTTAGATGATACGCGAGATACAAAGTGACCTCAGTTGTTGTAGTTGCCTTGCGTGGTATTGTGTTTTAGCGGTGAGGATGACTATCAACGAAATATTTATTTAACCAGCGTCTGTATCGAAACAAAATCTTGCAGATACGAGAAAAAAGAGCAAACTTGAACTTCCTAACAACCAAAATCCAAAATCCGGGCCCCAAAACTGGATAAAACGGCGATCCGCTGTGATGATAGGATCCGCAGATCCGTTAAAATTTCGCTCTGAATCCAAAATCCGGGCTAAAATATTTACCAAATCTGCCGATCCGTAGACCTATTCACCCCCCTCGAAGAAGGAACATGTTCGATTCCTAAAAAATATAAACCCTTGTCCATCTTGATGTAAAACCAGTCTAAGTAGCAGGGTACCTCTTGGTCGCGCTCAACGAAATTCATTCCCCAACCGATCGACCCCTCCCCAACTTGAAACCGCTCGGCGTGGAAGAGATTTACCAGCAAGCAGCTTTAAATAGACAATGACACCACCATAGACATATTAATGATCCGGACATTTGATATGCAAAAACGTATTTTTGAACTGTCTAAAAAAAGTACCTTTAAATGCAGATTCGTTAAAAATTTGACGCTGATTGCGATTAAACGCAACGCACAAGTGTTAACAACTTATACGAATACATGCGGTTTGCTTTGTAGGTTATAACTGTAGCTACTGTAAAAGAATAAATAAATTAATTAATTAATAAATAAATAAATAAATATTACGTACAGGTATACCATATTATGTATTCTCCCCTTTTCAAAGAAATTACACAAAAGATTTAGTTTTATTTCCATCTAACAAACAAACTGAAACGCAAATAAAATGCATTCAAAGGCGAAAAAAGAAAAGGAAAACCAAATACGCCAAACTAAATTCTTGAAAATTAATGAGGTATCACCCGGAAAAATTGAATGGTTTCACACCTGTTTAGGTAGGATTCTAGTTTCAACCGAAATAATTCTTTTAAGTATATTAAAATATCCATGGTTATTAGAATATTCATTCCACGCTCTGACGTTGCATAAAAGACCAACAGTTCTTCTTAGTAAATACCGACTTTGAACAAATCCACCGTCAAAATCGAGGCTATCTACAAGCTCTCATCATGAACGACACAGCTCTGTCTGCTAGACTTCAGGAAGAAAATATACAAGCCCCGTATGCATTTAAAGCGGTGCTCTCGGCTGCTATATTTGTATTCGCTCTGGTTTCATTTGTCGGAAATATTCTTGTGAGCGCTCTTTTTGTGAAAACACAGAGCCTTCGAAACAGTACTTACAACTACTACATCACGAGCATGGCCGTCTCAGATCTTCTTTATGGTATTAACCTCTGAGGCCTATTCTTCAGCGGCAGGCTTTCCGTGTTTGAAGTTCGCTTGTCCTCGCTTGGATGTAAGCGGGGCAATTTTATTTGGGTTGTTTCTTATTCGGTTTCAATGATAAGTCTTGTTCTAATTTCTGTGGACAGATTCATTGCTACCGTGTATCCTTTCAAAGTGACCATGACAACTGGACGGATGCGCGCCGTTTTCATCGCCCTGACTTGGATTCTACCAGCAGGAATTCTTTCGCCGTTTTTATATTTTTCCAGAACTGCGGATGAACCTGAAAGGCCTTTCCTGTGTGCCATTGACATTGGCAAAGACGTAATCATCATTTACAACTTGTTAGCCTTTGCGTTACTCTACTTTGCGCCTTTTTCTGTCATGATAACACTCAATGTTCTCATCGTGAAAGCCTTGAGAAGAGCTAATCGCATACATCAAGGCAATAGTCACAGCAATAGAAGAAAACGTTTGAAAAAGAATCAACGGATAACAAAGATCTTACTCTCCATTATAAGTTTCTTCTTCTTCTGCTGGACGGCGTATTACATCTGCGTAGTCCTCTTAAGATTTTTCCCAACAATGTTAAAAGACAGCGAAAAAGAGATGGTTTTTATCTTAATGTACTACCTTCTACCTCTGGTTAGTACAGCCTTCAACCCGTCAATCCTGTTTACATTCAATGCAAACTACCGCCAAGCTCTGAAGGAATGTGTTCGTCTGGTTTTAGTGAAGTGTCGTCCACGTTTCATAGTTGGGGAATTTCAAGTTACCCCCGCAGAGAATCTTGAATTAGAATTGCCGGAAGCCAGCAAAGGCGCTCGATTGAATTCAAAGGAGAAGGAATGTGCCAATGGATCATTAAATGATCCTGGCAGGACGCGAGCGTTTACTCAGTAACAAAAAACGCTCGCCAGGAACAACTTTGTCGATCGTTGAATTATTAAGCTAGAGTCATTCTCTGCGGTACCGTGATTGCTGGAACCAGACGTTTGTTAAAAGAACGTACCATAAAGTATTTGGCCCGGCTTTGTTTGAAGAAGTGACAGGAAGAGAACTAATACTTAAGAACGTATAAATATTCAAGTCTAACAATCGCTAGAGATTTATTCCTTCGTGTTTAGTTAAAATGGAGAGAGACAAGGGAATTTGAACTTGGAATTTGACAGGATCTCTTAAGTGAAAGTTGGAACTCCTTGAGAATAGACAAAACTGATAATGTCTGCTAGCTGAATGCGAGCCGACGGTGATCTCTCCACAACGACTAGTTGAACCCACGGTCCGAGGAGTGCGGCTGAAGGCTGCGACTGTTGCTTTATAAAATTGATTATTGAAGAAGAAAATTAACGCGTTAGAAGAATAGAGGTGAGTGCAGTTTAACATTTTTGCGAAGAGAATGAAAATGAAATGCCTTTCTTGGTATTTGTAATAACGCAATAATTCTAAAAACCCAAAACATATATATATGTATGTTTTTTTTTTTAAGGCTGGCATGTGTAGGTCCGGATTCAACTCAGCAATAAAGCAGCAATGAATTCTTCAAGCCGTATTGATAAAACCGATCTGTAATTTCTCAAAATATACGTTAGAATAAGTGATTCATTTTTTCTTCCGCAGTTCAAATATATGAATTTTCATATATTCACTTTCATCTCATCACCTCTACGGGTATAATACGAATTTTTTCAGGCTTTCTTTTCGCAACTGCTTAAGTTGCGTATATAACTGCGATGATCATTCATTTATTCATCCCTGTCGTAATTGCTTTGCCACCATGACAAACATTGAGTGTTTCGCTAATGTCTTCATCACGTTTATATTAAATTCATTAAAAAAAAATTTGAAAAAACGCGCTTACAGTAGACATATTCTTTATCACTGTACCGCAAACACAAGAACGCCTAGTTGCTTCATGCAACACAATCGTGCTCAATTAATACTTAAGAAAAAATAGGAGAGATAACTGATGCAAATAGATCACTAGAAAAATGAAACGTTCAGCAGCAATAAAATTTCATTAAGATTTGAATATCATTATATAAAAGATAAAGATTGGTTAAAAAAATGAGTTTTAAGGACGACAAGAAAGACGAAAAAAACGTAAAGCTTGAAGATTTGGCATCTAAAAACGCTTCCTTTTCGTAACTGCTTAAGTTTCGTAAATAACTGCGAGGGTCTTTCTTCTCCACCCGCAGTTCAAATTCATGTTTCATATACAGTTGCACCTGTATTAAGCGGTCACCCTCAGGGAATGGCTTAGTGACCGCTAAATACAGCTTGCTCAGAATAGATGTCAAACACAATAAAAATGACATTTTATATAACTTTTGATAAATTTGTGCACAAAAGCGCTCACAACGTCACCTACTTTGTGTAGCAACTGCGTGGCATTTAAAACGTTTTAACAGGTCAAGGCAATAGAAACGGCTTGTTGGAACTTAGTAAAGGGTGACTGCGGACACTTAATAGAGGTGACCGTTCAATAGAAGTCAAAATTGCAGTAATTGAAGGGCGTAATTTTCGGGACTGTGGCAACTGACAGCTTAATTTTAGAGGATGACTGATTAATACGGTGCCGCTTAATACTGGTTGGACGGTATTCATATTCAAATATTGCTTTACATTTGATGTTTACCGTAATCTTTCAAAATAGCAGATATGCGTCTCCAAAGCAATTGTAAAAAGTAACCGTCTTGATGACACAAGGTGCAGGTACTTAGGAAACGAAAGAGAGAATCAATATTCTTCATAATTGACCGGTTGAGACAATAGAGAGATTTCGAATTACGGCAAACGGCAGATTCGAAATTTCACGGCTCAGAACTGAGAACAGCGAGCCTTCAAATATAGGATAAACCTGGTCACGTGGTCATTTCTGTCGTAATTCTAAATCTAATGTCTCATTCACTGTGAAAGGTTTAGAATGTTTCATCTTTTTTTTTATCTCAGTTTTAATCAGTTTGAAAATCATTATTTTGTCGAAAGTTATTATGATTACGAGAATGCTATCGTGTTCACCTTGGAAAAGTAAATGACCGTATTATGTTGTACATGTAAAATGAACTGAAGTCATTAATGATTGCCAGTCTTAACAACTAAAAACAGGTGTTAGCGTTTTTACATTGATTGTTTGGACTGTCGAATGATAGAATTGAAAAGAACAAACAGGGGAAGGAAAATCAAATTTTCTGTACCACTGGATCAGATAAAGCGTGACAGCAATGGTGATACTTATAACTAAAGGCTTGTGGTTTCCACTAGCGACGCAATCATAATCATAAGAGCTAGCTTTTTGTGTCGCTATTTTTTAGTGAGAACGCCTCAAAAAACATGATCATACTGGAAACCTATAAATGACAATTGATACGGCTAAACTATGATAAGAAAATGAACGCTCAATTTTCTTATAATTTCTGTTTATACAATAAAGAATTGAGAAATTGTCAAATACTTGTGAAATGTTCGTGGCTAGTCTGACGCGGCGTTTCGTCTCGGCCAAGAGACTCTTCAGAGACCTTCAGAATTTATAGGCAAACTCGTTGAGCATCACGCCCAAAGCCGGAAGTAAAGAGGTTATCCCTATGTTAACACCCCCCCCCCCCCCCTAACCGAAAAAAAAAAGCAAAAAGTATTTAAGAAATAAAAAAAAATAAGAATTAAGAAAATATATACTAATAAATAACAATGATAAACATTGAGGTACAGTTTGAGTTTGGCTTCAAACGACTGAAAGCTTCCAGTTTCAACTGGAAGCTTAATTATACTATTAAAATGCGTTGTGTGTGGCTAATATAATATGGTTAATACCAGAGAAGCTACTCTGTTGTACTGGTGAGAACAAGATAAAAAACAAGAATGAATTACACTTGAATTACACTTCGCTGGGTCCGTGGGTATTGAGGATACGATATCCTCCCAAACAGTTGTAGGATAAGTTGGCCGCCATTTTGAAATCGTGACGTAATTGCCACTCCATGCGACTTCATGTCTTTCTTTTGCGTTCCTCAAAAGGAACATCTTTAGACTTGTTTTCTACCCGCGAGATCTCACTGGCACAGCTTTTTTACATGCGACGTTATCAAGAGGGAATTAAGCATCCGTTCCGGTTTAACTTCAACAGGTTCCATAATCCGACATAGCATAATAAATAGTGAGATTTAGGACATTTAGAATTACGTT
Source organism: Pavona decussata (assembly GCF_977016875.1). Taxonomy (NCBI): domain Eukaryota; kingdom Metazoa; phylum Cnidaria; class Anthozoa; order Scleractinia; family Agariciidae; genus Pavona; species Pavona decussata. The sequence continues at coordinate 562,375 of NW_028145471.1, read as the reverse complement.
TACGGCAAACGGCAAAAATGACCACGTGACCATGTTTATCCTTCATTTGCCGCTCACTGTTTTCAGTTTCTCAGTAAAATTGAGTAAATTTGCGTTGGCATCAAAGGCCAGAATTATAAGCACTATTCTCATCCCTGTCCTAATTTTTCTCAAGAAAACATAAACGCCAATCTATTTGTTTGTCGTTTGCTGTAAACACGATTCTAAATCTCTCTCCAATGTTGGTTAGGCCAGGATCGGAATGAAAAAAATCATTTTATTTCAACATGTATGCATGCTTTTTTTTCTTGGGAACTAATCCAAGATTACAATATATACAAACAAAACATTTATGAAAACACTGTCGCTGATGCCGACGGCCGAACGTGAAGAAACTTCCTTTGAATTGCAGTTATAAGAAATTTGCAACGCTGCGGGCCTATTTACACAGGACTGAAGTTTGTATAATGAAAAATTTAGAAAAACGTTTCCGTCGTGGCCAAAAAGTGGCTTCCCATGGCGCATCAAAAGAAACAAACTTGTGCCGAAGAAACCTGGAAATACAAGAAAATAAAGTTAAAATCAGAATAAAAAAATGTCCTTCTTTTTCCTGTATCCTTTCTTTGTAATCTTATTGAAACCCCAGATGGAAAGGAAAACGCTTGATAGACGAAACCAGGGTGGAGATATTCTCTGACAGCCTGGAAGCAAAATGAAAAGTGTTTGAAGACCGCTGGTATGTTTTCAGAGGACAAAACATTTGAAAGGTCTGATATTAATATAAAAGAACATTCTCCTATCTTGTATCTTGCTATTCTTATAAAAGTACTGGGGAGAAGTTATTAAAATATCAAGAAAATTCACATTGGGTGATCATATCCTTAATTCTCATAACTTTAGAGGTTGAATAAGAATTGATATTACAAGGAGAAATTTGATACTGATAACTGTTAGGGCTTGAAGGGTTATAATAGATCAAGCCACCCAAACTCGACAACTTTTGGCGCATATACCATCCTAGGCCCCGGTAACTTACCGGGCCCGATAAGTGATTTTGGTGGTAAACGCTTCTTAACAGAAGTCAATTTTTGTTTGCTTTGAATACTTGATTGTAATTGTAATTGTATGAAAACGTTGGCCAAGTACCATGTCTGTAATCAGTGTGTAATCGGCGAAAAAAAACATTTAAAGATATACTTATCGGGCCCGGTAAGTTACCGGGAGTTTCGAGAAACGGGCCGCTGGCCCCAGTTGTTCAAAGGCTGGATAACTTTATCCAGTGGATAAGTCACTATCCGACAGTTTCAATATGTGCAAAGATTTTCAGTATTTCCCCCTGCACAAGCGAATATGAATACTCTAACCAGAGCTTAGTTGGGGAGTGTACGAAAACCTTGGACAACATTTAACAGGAAGTATAGTTTAGAGGCTAAGGGGTGCCTTATCCAGCGGATAAAATTATCCGGCCTTTGAACAACTCGGGCCAGGTCGAATGTTTTTGGGTACTCACACAAAATTTCACAAAGAGTATTCGCACTATTCTTTCCTCTGTGCAACGGTGATTTGAAGGATTGTTTCCATTGCGAAACTCTGCATTCGTTGTCAACATTGTAGTGACGAGGAACCAGAGGCGGACTCAAACTCAAACAGTTATAGATAGCAAGACCAAGCACTTTATTTTTGGCGTTAAAATATGACTCAGTATCACTTTTTTAAAAAACATTTGAACGCAGCTTTGCAAACTGTCCAAAGAAATTTTGATCAGAGTTATAGTCAGCGTTCATTTTTAGTCTTTCTCCTTAACCATTCTCCTTCAAACCACACTCAGATGTGTGGTTAAATACTGCTTACAAGTCTTGAACACTTGTAGGCTTATAATCTGTTCCCGAGACTTCTTTCGGCTTTGTAAAGCGTGGAACAAGAATTAATGTCTATCACCTCCAATACTTTTGGCTGTTCAGAGATGTTTTAATTCGAATTATATTTGCCGTCAAAAAGTACAAACCAAAATTGAGTCTTGACGCGCGACTCGTTGCGCCGAATCGCGGCTCAATTTAGTTTGAGGACAAAGAGGAAAGAAGGCCTTGCAGACCTGGGTAGTTGCTTCTTAGTGCCTTTTTTGTGAACAAATGAGAAGCGTAAGTAAACTCACCTTCCACTTGAAATTCAAGCACATCTAGTAACGTCAGAATTTCCAGGAACCGATACGAGGTTCGATAATGAGGAGGTGTTAGGCCCTGATACAGGGTGTGAGGCCGAAGTCTTAGACTTGAGGAAATACAACTTGCCGTCAATAAGAGCGATGTCTTTGGTTATAGCGATATCCCTAAAGAGACAAGCAAGAAATTACTGAAGACGTCATGCATGATGGTTACGCGAGTTTTATGTACGAACAGTTTTTAATTGTGATTTCGTTTCTCATTAAATATGTGGCCAATACGTCAAGCTTTTGTATACAGATAAGTAAACCTGAGTATAAACTGGTTACGAAAGGCACAAAAGAAGTTGATAGATTAATAATTAACATTCGACTTTCCCAATCAGTGCTTTTACACAACTTAGTAACACAAATTGGCCATTTCCGAGCTGCTGTGAACCTCATTATGAAAGCCAGGATAAGTGCAATGCTTTTCATATGAAAATAAGTTTTGGTTGACTAATTTCCAGAACAAAAACTTTGCCCTTAGCCTCGTTTTCATAATGAGGTTCACAGCAATTCGGAAATGGCCTATTTGTACGCGTTAAAATCAGAGACTACACTTATCATATTTAAGGCATGCAAACTTATTTATAACACCCACATTTAGAATTCCCCGACTTGTGCTGTCGGTCGGGTTGCTGATCAGTACGAGTATAAATGAGGGCTTTTACAGCGAAGAAGCGGTGAGAGTATTCTCTCGCAATAAAAGCTAGCATACCTTAACACGCTGAAGCATGGTGGGCGTCCTGTTTTCTGCCAGTGTCTCTTACAATAATAACACAGGCATCCCATCTGAGGGTTCTGCTCATGATCAATAACATTGTGGCCGCAGATCACATTTCTGACAAATTTTATGTCCCATGCAAATTTTCTTAGTTCGGTTTGAGACTTAACCGTTTGGGCGTCGATCCTAAGAATCTGAAAACGAAAAAACACGTAATTTTTACTCAGGTACAGTTGACCAGTACTACGGTTTTAAAAGAAAGGAGAGGAAATTAAAGAACTTCTGCATCAAATAGTGAGACTCGAAAATTTGGTGGTGGAGTAATTTTTTTGCGAAAAAAAAAAAAAAAATTTGCACAAACAGTTTATCGCTGAAATTTTATTTTGCAATAATTGAAAACAATCGCAAAAACTGAAACCCGCAAAACTTTCACGCCATTCTGCAATCAACCCAAAAGCCAACATTTCTGTCGTTGGTTTGTCCCGCTCAGCATGCAGCTGAAATACTACACCATTTTCACTGTCACTACAACCACTCACTGCCTTTGCTGAATTAAGTTATGGGAGGGGAGATTTTGCAAAGATAGAGGGTCGTAAGACAGAGAAAGGAAAGGTAAGACTCGTCGCCGAAGGGGAGGTGGGTGGGTAAAAAAAACATTGTGAAATCCCAGAACGGCGTTACTTGGCGAGAAGGACCAAAGAGCAGTGGTAGGTTGTTTAAATAGGCAGATGAAGTCCCACGAGACACGGGTCGCAATGACTTTAAAACACCGAGGCGTTACAAACATGCCAGCGTTGCACGCAGGCTAGTTTCGTAGTTATTTAGACAGTGAGAATAGTGAACACCCTGGGTGCTTGCCATTTACATGGAAAACCCGGAAATTCCAGTTGGAAAATCAAATGGTACGCATCATTCCATTTGGAGTACTTCTGAATTTATGGACTTCTGGTCAAAGTGATGCACTTGTATTATTCCTTTTGAGATTTACAGCGGATGTTCATACATTTTGCATGGTATCCATCTTCTGCTAAGACGAGCTAAATCATTTCGTATTTATGCCGAAAATTTCCATCCGGGTGGTTTGCGTAAATGGTAAACACCCCCTGTTACTTTTCCTTTGAAGCGCATTTTTACGCTTTAGTAATTATTTAGCCTGCGAGAGCAAACGCCTTTTCTGGCTTTTGTTTCATCCGCCACGAAAATAGCTCTCTTCGCGACCGGTGAAACAAAATGTCGGAAAGGTTAGCCAGCGTAGCAAGCGTGTCCGTGGGTTTGGTGTGTTTTTCGATGTTTGACCGCGCGAAAATTGGGACCATCCCTGCGTACGCGCGGTCAAACGGCGAAAAATTCATAAAACCCCAAGGAAACGCTTCCAACGCAGGCTACGGAAAAGGCGTCTGCCTTCACAGGTTAGTAATAGACCCTTCTCCAAAATGGCGGCAACAGATTTGAATGAATTTACAGACGTTTGAATGACTGGGGGTATATCTCATACCCCCAGTCATACAAACGTCTGTAAATTTCTAATTTTTCAAGTTACATTTTCTCAGCCGATATTACACCTGATATGCTGAAACTTTGCAGGGTTACTAAAGTAAAAGTGCTCTTGAATTTTCGGCGGCGATTTTGGAGAAGGGTCTATTATTTTATATCTGTTTTGTTTTATTTCATTCGCCCACACTTACCTTTCGCTTTTGCAAACACTTGGCATTCAAATTTCTTGTCCGTTCATCTGGGTTGATTGTTGAAGCAGCAATTTGAATTCTCCCTTTAAACGAAGGATTTTTCAACTCATGAACCATCTCGTTTATGACCTTGTTCCGTTCCTTGATCCTTTTTTCAGCCTTTCGTTGACTGGCGCCAGGTAAAATGACTGACTGAGCAAAAGCGATTTCCTGTTTGAGAGAAGAGTGTTGTCTGAGGGCGGAATCGGCCGGAGGCGCCCATGCTTTGTGGATTACACGACGACGGGAAGCGCATTTCTTGTCTCGAACGCGGTCAACTTTCTCATCCATAATGATCGACTGAAAGACACAAGAATTAAGGCGATGATAATTGAGTGAAGACAACTTCATAATAAAGCGAAAGGTCATTGAAAATGTCAGAGATTTTCGTTAAAGTGGGTAGAAGAATCCAGCACTGAAGTCCTAGCATGGACGTGTGACTTCACACGGGCATTGCATGAGAACTTAACTGAGTTTCAGTGGATCTTTGCATTGGTTAACACTTCCATCTGGTGTATCTATCATTTACATTTACTACATTTTAATATTTTATCAAGACTGTAAACTTATAGGGGAGAGCCCCCTCCCAGGTTATAAGTCCCTTTAGGCACGGCTGAAATTGTATTATATTGCATTGAATTGTTTTGTGCCGGAGAGACGTTAACCAAATAGAAAGCAAAGCGGATCTACCAGGATTTCTCTCACAACGTACCATGCAGTATAGAAGATCAAATCTAAACGGCCTGCCCAGTGCATTGGAGTTGAAATTTAATCCCAATCCTTTTCCCTGACAATATTCCTTACCTAACTGATGGCTGACCAAGGATTCATATTCTTCCTTTATATATATTTTAAACATCCTTTGATACACCTAGCTCTCATCTTCTTTCCAATTCAACCAGTTTCAGCTATTAATGCATTTTGTTACCAACATTACCTTCGCCAACACAATGCTCTGTTCCATGGATTTCCCGGTCCTTTTCATTTGTTCCTTGATCACCTTTCTTTTCTCTCTGCTTTTCCCCAATAAGCCTCCATTATCCATCATTATTTTAGAAGCAGCCTTCTTCAGATCACCTTGGAAACCAGATGAGCGTCCCCCAGATGTGAGATGCTTAATGAAGCGTCTGTTGCCAAGTGCCTTTCGTCCACCAATCAGGGATTTTCCTGAAGATTCAAATAAATATGGTCAAATTTATAGAATTTTCTTCACATAATTGCACAATGTAACCCTGACGCTATCATCATTGTTCTCTTGTAATATTTGTTTACCTTGTCTCAATTTCGTGGTAGCTGACAGTGGTTTCATTGGCGGAGGCGGCAGAGGTGGTTCATCTGAAAATGAGACAATGAAATTGACAAATTTACGTCAGATTTCTTGGCGTATGTTCTCTAATTGATGATGAAATGTGTCCCGCCATTGTCTAAGTTGCTATGGATCCACTACACGAAAGCACGTGACCACAGCAAACAAATGGCAATCCTCGGGATTCCTGCTCATCACAGATTCCCAGGTAAAGCGTAAACTGACAAACATCCTCATCTCCCTTCTCCAGGCACTCCCTTCTGATAGTCGTAAAATAATAACTGTATTTTTTCAAATCCGTTTTTATCGATTAGTACTATCTTTCATTACCTTAAACTTGGCAATGTGTTGCGTTAAATTAAAAAAGGTTTCAAAATCAATGGTCATTACATCTCCGTTGAGGAAAATTATGGACATTAAATTCAAAATTTGTTGAAAAGTTTACCAAAAATACCAAAAGTCCGAAATTAAGGGCAGCAAATACAAGTGCTGTCAAACCACCCGCATATGTTCTCTCCTCCCCGCTCCCCTCTCCCCCCTTCCCCTCCCCCCTCCCCCCCCCCCCCCCCCCTCACACACACACTCACACACATATTGCGGCTCAGTTGATATTGGTAGGTGCAATATATTTTCAAATCTTAGGCGGTTCAAATTTGTAGACAACAAGGACGTGAGGGGATTCTGGTTGGAAAATTGCTCGCTCGTTTTATATCGAAACCCTTGGATGTGTCAATCAACTCACCGCAAGAAACACCAGGCCCTGAAGCCATCAAAGATTCACATCCTTTGTCAGTTGCTGTCGGTTCCGAAAATCCTTTGCATCCTTCATCCTTACTAACAGCTGCCTTCACATCAACGTCAGGGTTTTCAGTTGGGAAGATCATTTCTCCAGATGAACAATAGTTTTCACAAACTAGCGCCCTCTTTGAACATTTCTCGTCTTCAATGGTAATTACGACGTCACTCACTGGAGGAACAGGTGTTTTACTCAATTCGGCTGAAGAATTAGTGATTGCGGTCTCCGTAGAAACAAAGCGAGTCAACTCTTCGGGCACAGTGGGAGAGGTAGAAGAGTCCGTCAGAATTGAGATTGAGCATTTCTCGGCCAACGTGGAAAAACCATTCTTTGATTGAGATGCAAGAAGAGTAGACCCGGATGTGGAGCCTTTAGATGACTCTGGTAATGTATGACATTCCCGAGGGTATTTCCACACTTCCGATTCCGCAGGCACGGAAGCTTCCTTCGGCGGCGTCCACGACTGTTCAGACATGACTGAACTTCCAGATGGGCATAGCAGATGGATCATTTCTGAAGGCGTCTCGTTGATCATCCAAAGGTCGTTTATTCTCGCTGTGTCAGTTGCAGGAGAGACTGTCATCAAAGGAGTGGATCGTGGTGTATCTGTGATCGTCCAGACTGCTAGAGCGTGTGTTGAATGGTTACCGGACGTTTCAAACTGCTCACAGGGAACATCCCCGTTGGCGTTGGTATTCGATTGTGGCGTGTTGCTTGGCGTTTCGCTCCTGCTTCCTCTTGGTTTTTTCTCAAATATGACTTCCTCGTCGCTTAGCTCTTCACCAAAGTTAGTCATTGACGGAGTCACCAGCCCCAGTTCAGCATCACGGTTACGCCGCAGAAAATTGTCCTTACACCTCCTCCTACCAAGAATTTATTCATTCAAGATTAAGATAAAGAAGACAAATCGATGAATCATTTATCATCGGCGATGACGTCTTAATTTTAGTGCTGCTCGCACGTAAGTATAATCACAGAGAAGATAACAAGAGCATATGCAGGCTAAGTTTCCTGAAATGTTTGGGCTAAAATTCGAAATTCAGAATAGCAGACGACAAAGTTCGAGAGAACGCACTTTGAGAAAATCTGGTTGACAAGTTCTGACTGCTTTTCGTTTTTGAATGCTTGTGCATATGATTGGGCCTGCATCGTACTGGTTTGCAGTTACGACGCAACGACGCAAGATTAAGCACAAGTAAAAGAAATCGTTTCCATTTGTACGTATGCATCCTTCGTTGCGTGGAGAAGCGGTGGTGAGATGGTTAGCACGTCAGACTATCGGTCTAGATGTTTCATGCTACAGAAATCCGGCCTTATGGACCATGACAGTTCGGCTCGAATACGACTTTACCTTTACCTTTGCGCCGTTGCGTCACAGATGTAAACTGGAACAACGCAAGCATAAGCACTAGCACAAGAATGACGCAGTTGTAAGCACTTACGTTGCTCCGGTTTACACGTAGGTTTCCTTATTTTTTTTCTTGTGCTTGTGTTCATGAGTGTAAACCAGACATTAGAAACCGTTCACTCCGGCGATTTTTGACGCGATTTCAGGGTAAACTCCCAATGATTTCAGTGCAACTCGTGGGAGCACAAATTAAGCCTAAGTTGTTTTGTGGGAAGCGTCAAGGCGCATTAGACAGCTTTTCTTTGCCAACATCGCATGCATTATGTCCTCGTCGTATCATAAAGCTACGTCAAATCTCCGTAAACTCGTTGAAAACGGCCGGCAGATTAATACAGGCAAGCAATTTGAAATCGCAATTAAAATCATGAACCTCTAACCTATAAGCTACCAGAGAACAGCCACAATGATCATCTTCATTATCATTTGCACCAGAACAAGCTAGAAGCTCAACCTTTTCGGAGACAGACGAACATGAAGTCCTATTTCTTTCTAGTTTATAGGAAACAAATTAAAACAACTCGAAGAACTTACCACAGTAACGTCCCAATGGCCAGCAACACCATTGATGCTGCCAACAATCCCATCACAATAGCTGCAGCAGTATTCGGAGAAACATGCTTTTCGTCCTCGTCTTCGCCTCCGTCTTCCTCTGTACCGAGTTTCTTTTTCTTCTTAAAACGGTTTGTCTCAAGCAATTCTCCTTGGTGGTGTATACTCCAACGAATCTCGGTCGAAGCTGTCTGCATATCCGGACGTACAGTGGTGCTGGTGTGTTGAACCGTTGAGGTACCATGTACTGCTGAAGGTCCCTCTTGCGTTGTCAGCCTGGATCTCCCCCGTGACGGTGGTTCATCCGTGCCACCTTGGAAAGAGCCTTTGCCGGTGCCGTTTTCACCACTGTAGTTTTCACCGATTTTTTCCGAGTTACTATCACTTTCATTGGAAGAATCGGTTGGGTTTAGGCTGTCTTCGTGTCGTACTGATGTTGAAACATACCTTGATGGCCCAACTGGTTCTGAGCCACTTCCGGAAGACCCCTCACCCGAACCGGAACCTCCCTCGTCGTCGTTTTCGTCAGCAGTCTGAGAATGACGATGGATGTTAACAAACGAATCTGTTCGGTTGCGGCCATGCCGTTCCCTTGGTATCACTGTTGAGGCATTCCTTGATGAGCCCTCGTGTGTTACCATCCGGGATCTTCCTCGCGACGAAGATTTCTCTGTACCATGGCCACCTCGGGAAATGCTTTCACGGGTATTTTCTTCATCAATGCTACTTTGGCCATAAGCTTTCTCATTACGGTCGGTTGCTATTGAAGGACCTACTGGCTTGAGGCTCTCTTCCTGTGACATCGCTGTTGAGAAATGCCTTGATGACCCCTCTTGTACTTTCATCCCGAGTTTCCTCCGTTCATCTAAACCACCTCCGGAAGATCCTTCCCTGGTACGTTCCTCAACATTCTCGTTTTTGCCTATTTTCTCCGCTTTACGATCAGATCCAACAGAAGAATGTTCTGGGTGGAAGTTGTCTTCCTGTGACAAAGACGATGAGAAATGTCTCGATGGCCCCTCTTTGGCTTTAACCCTGGGTTTGCTTCGTTCATCTTTGAAACCTCCGGAAGATCTTTCATTGGTACCGTCTTCACCACTGTCGCTTTCACCAGTTTTCTCCGAATTACGATCGGTTTCAGTGGAAGATTTGAGGCTATCTTCCTGTGACATCGCTGTTGACAAATGTCTCGATGATCCCTCTTTTGCTTTTATCCTAGGTTTTCTGCGTTCACCTACGCCACCTCCGGAAGATCTTTTATTGGTACCGTCTTTACCATTTTTCTCCGAATTAAGATCGGTTTCAACGGACGAATCGAGGCTGTCTCCTTGTGACATCGCTGTTACGAAATTCCTTGATGCCTCCTTTTGCACTTTTACCCTGGGTTTTCTCAATTCATCTGAGCCACCTCCGGGAGATCTTTGGCGGCTGGTACCGTCTTCATTACTCTCGGTTTTGGCAACAGTTTCCGAATTACTATCGGTCTCAGTAGAAGAATCTGATGGGCCATGTTCTTCTGACTTATTCTGCTCTCTTCCCCTGATATTCGCCCGCTCTTCAGGGCTACCTCTGGAAGATTCTTCGCTGGCACCATCTTCTTCATTGTCGTCATCGACGATAGTCTCTGGCATGCGATTTCTTCCATGGGCCGACCTTGGTGACCCGTGAGTATCCTCCTGTTGTATTTCTTTTGGATCGTGTACATGCCTTTTTGACTCCCTAAGTCTCGCTAACCTGATATAATCACGAGACTGGGGCTCCTTTCTGGTTTGTGAAAATGTTTCCTGAGTAGCTCCTTCTACACCATCCTTATCGTCTTCAACAGAAGACTTCCCCTGTCCCGTTAACCTGAGGTTAAAACGTGACTGGATTTCTCTTCTGGTTTTGGACGACCTTTCCGGAGAAGCTTCCTCTGCAACATCCTGACCGCCTTCTATAGCTTCCGCTTGATGATCACTTTCATAAACAGAATCTAGTGGATCGGTGGTTTCTTCTACATATAGTGGAGTAAGCTTAAACCCCGATCTAGCAGAATCTGTTTTGGTTCCACGCAGCGGGAATCTATTCAGATGGTCTCCATCATATGTTGGTTGTGCCGTGATAAACGGCAAGTGCTCCCGAACTTTTCCAGTAGTTAAACCTGTGGCAATCAATGTAACAAACAATATCAGATACCTGACAATGGCATGATTTATTTCTAGGGTTTCCTTACCTCTTTCTTTGGCACGTCTTTTTAATCTACTTTCTTTTAAATAAGTAGGATTTCTCAAGTAAACTGTGTTTATTTAGAATTTTCCCGCTAAAGAGCTTTTTCCTTCCTTCGTGATTTTCATGAGATTTCTTTTGAATGCGTTTTCACGTGGCAGTACAAGTAGGTCAATACCTTACTTCAGAACATTTATTCAGTACCCTGAGGTATTACGGAGGCCTGTAACTCTTCAACTGCGCTAAAGCCTGCTGTAGAGATATTTCCCAATTTGATCGCGATCGAGCAACGCACCAGGGACGTTTATAGTTTGTGCAGACATCCGTAAGGGCCGGCTTTCGTTACTTTTAAGGACTCGCGCTATATAAAGAAAACACTTTTTGTAACTTTTAATGCAAGTGCGCGCTACTTTTAACACTGAAGAAGGGTTATAAACCCGAAATGTCCGTGTTTCTTTCAAAACCATTTTTGACGCTTTTTGATATTTATTTTCATCTTATATAGAGAAAACACTGTCTAAATGCAAGCGCAAAATGGCGTGGCTATTTATTTAATACGCGACATTATTAATGACAAATTGATGTGAAATGCACCCGCAAAATTCAACTAAAATTCGACTAAAATCAGAAATTTAAAAATTGTAAAAGAGCGCAGTCTTTCAAAAGTGAATCAAAAATGTCAGAAGGATAATGTGCCCTGTACCGGATTTCGTCCAGATGTAATGTTACAACATCCACGCATCTGTTTGAAATCTGCTTTCCACCCCCCCCCCCCCCACGAAAAAAAAAACTTAAACGAAAATTCATCTAGCGTGATCAAGCAGCGCGAGTCCCTTAAAAGTAACGAAAGCCGCAAGGGCCATCTTGTACATGATACCGAGTCCATCGCTTAAAAAAGTCACGCTGAAACAAATAAAATTTAAGACAATCGGCTTTCTTACCTTCGCTGAGATTGTTCCCAATTAAGAAACAAAGTATAAGCGTGTTAAAAAACTTTTTTCTCTTCATTTTACAGCTCTGCGTAAACGCAAGCGTCCACACTTCGCCATTTCGAGAAGGAAATTAAACGATTTACTTGTCATCGTCATCAATAATGGATTCGTTAATGACGTCATATTAAAGCGCGCGCGCGGACAATCTCGTTCCCAGAGCCCGCGGACTAGGGTAACCTTTGTAAATTCCATTTTTTCCCAATCGAGATCAGTCACACCTCAAATTTTTCTTTGAAATTGGCGCTGTTAAACTTTTCTCTTCCTGCAACAAATAGTGCTCGCGGGCAGATATGCTTGAATATTTTTGCACTTAACTGAAGCTATTGTTTATCCCTTTTTCAGAGAAAGAAACACCACTTCTCAGTTTCCGTCATTTTTTTTTTTAATTCATAAAACAAAACTGGGGTTGTAATGTAATATTAAGATATCGGTTTTCAAAATAACACCTCTGGCTTGGTGCTCTTAAAACAGAGCCTTATACATCAAGTATGATGAGATCAGTATTTAAAGGGTGCGATTACTTCAGTCGGGTTGATTCGGTTTGCCATTTGCCAAGATCTCGGCATGTCTATTAAACACAACAAAATACAACGTGGTGGTTACATGAGAACAGCCTGGTTAGCCGGGATCCACGCAAACCGGGCAGAGATTTTTCCATGAAAAACCGTTCGACGGAACAGCCCGGCTAACCGGACATGCAATTTCCTCACGATAAAAATTGGCACCACGGAAAACCTTCTCATCGAAAAGTCGGTATTCGGCCTATTTAAATGTGACATATGAAGGAACAACAAACCAAAAAGGCTGCTTGAATATGAATATATAATTCGCAAAAATTATGAATTAACCAAAGTAAAATCGTTCGTTTCATTCTCATTGTTGACTCAACGTCCAAATTTTGCCCGCGTCGGGCCAGCTGGCCCAATGTAATGCCGGACAAAAACAAATCTCACCAAACCGAGCCAGTTCGACTTAGGTAATCGACCCCTAAATTAAAGAGACTTCCATAGGAAGTGTTCTAGACAAACTTCACAAACACTAAAACGTGTTACGTTAACCCCTCCGCTCCTGGAGTCAAACTAGCTTGAGGGACGTGATATCGAAGGGCACTGACTTTTGACTTTCAATGCCAAACGGCGCCCTTGCAGCGGAATTAGAGATTTAAAATTACGTTCAGGGCAAACGGCAAAAAAGACCACGTGACCATGTTTATCCTATATTTGCCGCTCGCTGTTTTCAGTTTCTCAGTAAAATTGAGTAGTTTTGCGATAGCATCAAAGGTCAGAATTATTTTGTAAGCGCGATTCTCATCAGTGTACTTATTGTTATTTTTTTCCCAAGAAAACATAAACGCAAATCTCAAGTTTGCCGTTTGCCATATAAACGCGATTCTAACGCGCCTTTCAGACTAGATTCCATTCACCTCAGGAGGCGCTTAGTGGATGTCGATGAATTTCCATGTCAATCAAAGAAAAGCCGTTACTCGAAAAGAAAGGACATTGCCCCAACCGAGTCAATAGGCTACGTTTGTTTGCTGTGCTTGGTGGATTTCGATTCACTAAGGTCCATAATGCCAGTTTCTCTTTCATGGTCAATGTGGTTATCAACATATTTCATCTTTAAAACCGACCAGATTATAGGGTAACAGAGCCACACTGTGAAGAGTTGGACTAGTTTAAACAGGGAAAAACTCCACGGAAACCAGATCAGGGCCAGTTAGAAAATAAAGGGCACATAAAAACAGACTGCAGGCTTGAGGGTTATCTACTAGAGTCACTAACGCATGAATATTTGATTGACATTCTCCACCTAAACTGAATGAAATCAATTCTGTAGGGTGCCAATAGAATGCCACTGTTAGTGTGACCATTCAAGTGAAAGCTAAGTACTATCTTTTTTCAAGCAGCAATTGACTGTGGTGCTTTTTTATTATGCTTTTCAGTCCACTCGAATGAAAGTTATTGAGTGAACCCCTGGGGGTGGGGGGAGGTGGTTGGTCTGAGTGTATGCCCATGCAGCACTCTGAACCAGGTCCTATTTCTATACGTATTTTTAGACCAGAAGTTCGTGAACCTGAAGTGCTAAAATCTCTCCCACCCCTCCCCTCCCCTCCCCACAAGTGGTACATTCAAGTGCTGCTGTCGTTTGTTGGTCGCTTTTTCTCACCTCGAAATTTGAATTAAATTTCACACAACACGTTTTTGCCTTCTAAGGAGACTCAAGGCTAACAGTCTTTCCTATCGAAAAGTCCCTTCCATGTACAATGTACATTACTTTGTTAATTAAAAGGATCATGAAAAACCCAACACAAAACATGAAAATACACTTACACCAACACAAACTTAATCTGCTCAACTTGTCTACAATTGCACCTTTCTTGAACCCATGTGTCCTTTAAAAAAAATTCCCCAAGCAATGTCAACAAATGAGAAATAAATTTCAACTCTAATTGAGATATTTACAGGTAATCCTTTAAGCCTCTGCATGTTGCCTTTGAATTACTAAAGTTAAACAGATGTTTACGGCCAATGGTTGCTAACATGTCACACTGAAACACAACAAGATAACTTCACCAACATAGTTACTTTTTATGCCTCACAGAATAAGGCACAGTCGTGTGAAGATATGTGCTTGCGCAGCCACTCATGAGCAAACCGATCATCTCTACATCTTGGAAAAAAGGGGGTTGCACCTGTGGGAAAATTATAAGATTGACAATTAAGGACTAAAAAAAGACCATTTTGAAAGTGAGCTACATAACGTCTTTGGTGTAAACTTTGTTCAACAATGCATCAGTTGTGTAAACATAATTTAAGAGTGCTGTGAAATTTTCTTTAAGAACTACAATTCTGGCCAAATTGTTCAGAAAAGAGGTCTTGCTATGGCCAAACTAGACCTGGTTTTGCTCCCTCCCACCCCTTGCCATTTTGATGAACACAGATGAAGATGTGACTGTCTGTGATACCTACAAAAGTTAATGCTCAACATTGAACATGGGCAGCAAGAATTAAAGTAACAAGAGACGTATAGCAAAGATGTTGATTTTGTTGAGGCAAAGTTAGGCGAAAAAAACTTTCAAAAAGAGCCAAGTGCCCATAACTGAATTGTCCAGGATTGTACATGAACATTAACAAAAAAAGTATATTTTACTGTTGACACCAAACACATGCATCTAACACAGCTAGGAATCTAAAATAAAAAAAATCAGTTTATTCATAATGTAAGGGCATTATATTTTTGGTTCAAGTTTTTGTTTTGATCCAAAGTGTCTGAGGTTTTGCACATGGTGTTCAATTTGGTCAAAGAGCTCTATTCTGAGTGTTTCTCATATCCCACAAGTTCATGGTTCAAGTGTGCCAAGTTGGTGTCATTTAAGTCAAACAAGTTGTTTCTTAAACACTGAAATGAACATAAGAAACCACTAAGATTAGCTTCTTTGAAGATATCATTTCTAAAACATTTTAAACCTATGATCTCCATAACATTAGTTGTTTAGTTTAAAGTTCATCTTCTCACTCAAATTAGTACTTTCCTTTCCAAAATGGCTCGAATATTTTAGCAAAGGGGGCTGGGGAGAAGGGGGGGGGGGGGGAGGTAGCACATGGTAGTCGAGGATGTACATGTGGAAACCAAAATAAGACAGACAGAGTATTTTTACTTTTGCGTCACGGAGAGAGTGAAAGACACAGAAAAATTGCAGAATAATTCATAATATTTTAATTAACTGCATTGAGGATTAAAGCAGGACTAGCAATCACACATTTGCAACATAAGCAAGCAACACGTACAGTTAATACCTTTATCATGCCTTTTCTGATGCCGCTTCAGTTTTCCCGGCTTATCAAAACAAGCTAAACATCCCCTCTCCTTACACCTAGCCATGATTCAAAGAAATACCAACATAGTAAGTAAACTTTAAGGCCATAAATTACTCATTACCGGTATTTTATTTTATTGTTGATTTCTATATATGTATATGTATACAGTATATATTTGAATAGTATTAATTAAGTTACTCATGGAAACTTTTGAACTTATATTGAATAGCAGAACCGCAGGTACCCTTTCTTAAATAGTACAGACCTACCAAGTATTGGTACTACTTGGTAGGTCTGAAAACATCACTAAAAATATGTTTCATGACTAAATGTGTAAAATACGTTAGGTGTTTACAAAATAAAAATTAAGGTGGAAAAGATAACAGAGCTTTGTTTTAATACTCGTTCAATACCAACCTGAAGGGCTTCTCACTTGTGTGAACAAACTGATGGATTTTCAACTGATTACACCTCATAAATTCCAGATCACAGCCTTCATAGGGGCACTGGTAAGTCCAAAAGAAAAGTACAATGTATGCACTCTAAAACAGTTGTACATTTTAGTCAAACAGTCATACAGTGCATTTTTTTTGGGTATAGTAATAAATGTGAGAATGATGTATTCAGTAATGACACAGGAAAACTTGGAAAAAGAAATTCTGAGTGCTCCTATCAGGAGTCGAACCCAACACCTTCTGATTACTAGTTTGGATGTTCTACCACTGAGCTACAGGAGACTCGTGGGAGCTAAGGTCATTAAACTAGGTTGATGGGACAAACATCCTGCATACTGCTAGAATTGGAATGTCAATGAGTGGCACATGCACAATGAAAGGAAATGTGATGCAATATTTTTTTTAAAAAAATACAAAAACAAACAACCTTTGCTCAGCTTTACAGAAAAATTTCTCTGATACTACTAACTGTATGTACAACAACTAATAGCAATGTTGTGGCTCTGTTGTAGGTGTGCTGCTTCCCCTGCATAGCTTATCACAACATCCCACAAAATATTCTATCTGCTACAACAGTCCTACATTTACCATCAGATAACCAGGACTATCATTGCATTTTGTGCAGCATGTTGCATTGTCCAACACACCTTAACAGATTCGTTGTTTTGCGAGTAAACTAAATAATTGATCATGTTTGACAAAAGTAAGGATCTCTTTTAAACCACCCATATCATCAAAGGTCCCACTAAAAGGGGATGTATCACAGGAATTCAATGGTATTATTATCAAAAACTCCAATTGGAAACATTTTTTTTATTAACAGAAAATTCGACACTCAGAAGTATTGTTCAAATTTTTATTTTAGATTATCATTCTGGTAGTATACTACAAGGTGTAAGGCTGAAGATGGACTTAGTTAGAATGGACTGCAACTTGGAAAAAGTTACATGTAGGCTTACTCTTTTCAAGTTCTCATGTTATCATTCTCAAAATGCACTATCTGGAGCAAGTCATGAGTTGTTCCTTTTAAGAATTCAGTTGATTTCTATTTCTTGGCATTCTAGAATTATCTTGTAACCATAGTAAGAAAAGTTTTTGCCGCACCATTTTCACGATAAAAGGTCAAAATCCCCATGATAATTCCCCTTTAATTACAATGATTATAGCTACTCTATAGCATGCTTATGGGTTATGACCCTTGATGACAGTAGTGCAAAAAAAATTAAAAATACATTTTTTCTGCATAGTCACCGTAACGCTGCCAAAAGAACAACAAACAAACCAAAAAAATGGCTGATAGTGTTACAAGCTGCCTCCGAGCCTGAAAGTTTTAATTTGGTTGTTCAATATTTACCTTGAATGGCCGATTGTGGGCACGCTGCTCATGTCTTTTGCAATTGTGTTTTGTGATGAATGACATGTCACACTGATTACATCTAAAATGAATTAAAAATTAATGAAAAACAAAATCATTTAAACTGCTGATCACTAATATTGCAATAAAGATTCATTCACTGCCAGGAAACTACTCTCCCATCTCTTATATAAGGTTCTCTCCTTATGATTTACAGGTGGAGGCATGACAGTGTAGTGGTCGGAAGATTGGAGAGTCAGTGGTTCAAGGCTAGGTTCGTTGGTCTCTAAGTTCATTGCTGTGTTGTTTCCTTAGACAAGAAACTTTGCTCCACATTGTCTCTCTTCACCCAGGTGTATAAGTTCTGGGTATGGGCGACATAATGCAAGGGGCAACCCTGCCATGGAATAGCATCCCATCCAGGCGGCGAGAATCAATACTCCTAGTTGTTTCATGTTACTGAAACGGGGTTACGGGGTTATGATGGAGGTTCAACTTGCAAAAAAAACGCCATGCATTGCTTTGTATTTTACAGCTTTTTAGAACCATCATTGCTCAATTATCTCTAAAAAAAATGCAACACTACCCGCAGGCCATCTGATATTATGCGATGGTGCGATTTCGCACAATTGACCTCAAATCGCATCCGATTGCACAATTCATAAAAAAAATCGCACAATTCTTAAATAAAAACCATAAATAAATGCCTTATCTGAAAAAATTACACATCTGCACTTAGTTTCAAGACGATTAAATTTTGAAAAAGCCCAAGAAACGTTCTGAAACCATCGATTTCAAACAATAAGTTCAAGGCGCCATTTACGTTTTTGGCAATTTTGGGGCCTGGTGCTAGTTTTTTCATTCTTAAAACAATTCTTCTCTTTGAGTTAGCCTATCAGGATTGCTGAAACAAATCCATCACATATGATCCTTCTGCAAAAGAAACAACAACAAACTTTGAGCCAAGGTGGTGCATAATACCTCGGTGGAATTCGGCAACGAACAGGGGAAACTTCAACGTGGCCGTTCGCTTTTGTTTTAGCAGACTTTGAAAGCTGCCGCGAAGGTTTACATCTTCGGCGTAGTGTTACAAATATGCATAATTGTTATCGAGATCATCTCAAAAGGCAATGTCACATTTTCTCCATTTTCTATCAACTGATTTCGGATTGTAACAGTGTCTTCCTCTGACAGATGACTGGATTACTTGTTCACTAAACCCAGTTTTAACAGTGAAGGAAGCGAAACTAAAAGATTGCAGCTTTTTCGGCCGCTGTTTCACAAGCTGAGAATGGAAACACGCGCGATCACTTTTAGCCCCGCTAAACCAGTACGCTGCATGCACAAAATTATGCTTGATTGTACCTTAATCTTTCGAATCAAAACTTCAAAAACAGCAATTTCTTGATTAAAAATGCTCAATACTTTTGGTTGTAATTGGCAAGGAACCGAGAACTCTTTCCATCTCGATCATACACGTGCACACACGTGCGCACATCGCTCCAACAAAAACGCAAACACAGTTGGCTGTGTCGCAGAGTTGGTTCCTGTAGAAAGGAACCGAACTCTGGCCTCGGATGAGACGTGTGAAAAACTTGTCACGCGAAAAGTTCTTTGTTTCCGGCCTGCCTTGAAAGCTGATGCACTCGACCCGCGCCTGGATACTCGAACCTTTTGAGTTTCGAGGATCTAGTCACGAAGTTCGAGTTTCAAGGGACTGTCAACTTACATTTGCACGGTACTGTATGTGTCATAATTAAATTTTTATATCCCAATTCACTCATAATTGCTAATTTTTTGTCCCTTTATGAAAAAATCGTCGCTAGAACAGCATAAAAGTGGTTTACTTTCTCAGAATCCTGGGAAAACAAGCTTAAAATAGTTTAGGGAAAAATTGCATAATTTGCATAATTTACCGCATAATAGTCCTTTCTTATCACACAATCTACCCTGAAAATATCGCACAATTTCAGATTTTTTATCACACCCTATCAGATGGCCTGTACCCGCAATTTTCTTTTTTGGATTCCAACAGCCCAGTTCCTATGATCTACATTTCCTGCATAGTCATAAACCACACAAAAATACTTCTGTATTAGGACTGGCACCTGATGATCCTTAATAATAGATTGTCTGTTTTCCAGCAAACCCCCCACCCCTAAAAGATAGCCTTTTCAGTTGGTTAACTTACTTGAAGTGTTTCTCTCCATCATGTGACAGTAAGTGTCTTTTCAGATGCACATTTCTGACAAATGATTTCTGACATCCTTCATGGGGACACACACAAGGTCGCTAAGAACAAACACAAACAGAATTACTTACTAGTATCTTTTTGGCAATTGTTTCTTGTGAGTCCTGATGATATTCAAGATGTCAGTAAAAAGGGGGAGAGTAGAGGTCAAAACTAATTTAAAGGATTATAGCCTTGAAATGATTACATAAGGCTCCAAGAAACCAGAATAATATTTGACATACAATTATCTTGCCCTGCTCCAAACAAAGGAACGGTTTGGAATCCTGGCAAGGTCATTAGCAAATATTTCAGACCGGAAACTCTCTGCTAGCCCTCCACTCCCCTCCCCCCCCCCCCCCCTCGCCCCCTCCTCAAACTTGGAATCATGACATGGGTAGTTGAGTATTGCTCCGATCAAGTCAAACCTTCAACACTTGCACCCCTCCCCCCCCCCAAAAAAAAACCCACAACAACAAAGGTATACCCAGCATGAGCTTTTGACCATGTACTTTGATCACAGTGGGGGACTCGGATGGGATTTTGTTTGCTTTGGTCTAGTGGAATTCATGCTTGGGTTTTTCGTAATTTTGAGTGAGTGAATGGCTCATTCATGATGGCTAATCAAAATAGTTTTTGAAGGCATCTTTGTTTGCAAGCATGAATAGTGATAATTTGATGGAAGCCAAAATTTATTCCTCAATGAGAACCCTTGGAGCACTTAAGGACAGGGCATTTGAATAACGTTTTGGTCAAGGGAGGCAGGAATTTGAATAAGGACCTTTCTGCGCTAGCGAAAAATCTGTTTATTTCGACAAATTTTCTGTCATCATCAACGTTTTACAAATGCGGATGGTTTGTCGCAACTTTACAAATTTTGTTTTTGTTGATCTTCAAAGGCACTGCCAATAATTTTTGCAGCAGGTAAAAACTGGACAAAATCAATTAAATAAAACAAAATTGTGGGGTTTTTTTTGTCAATCATTTTTCGTAAAGCCATTGTTAGTGCTTCCACTGTTGATAGATTGGACAGACCGTACTGTAAAGTGTAAATAGCTTTGAGTGCGGATACAAACTTTGAAATACAAAAATTGCCTCGACCAAATATTTTGTGCGGAGTTTTACAAGGCAATTCCTAAACTGTATGCCAGTGCAGAAAGGCCCTAACATAATCTTCAGAAGTTCAAATGTATGGGGGATTACTGGGGCGACAATGTTGAAGTTTCAAATTGATCAGAGCATTATTCTTGAAGGACTGAGGAATGATCAGTAATGAAATGAAAAAGACCTGCCAACTTTTTCTGAGTCAAACACGTGAGATTTTTGTCTCGTCGTGACCAGGATTTCGGAAAACATCCGAGCCACTTCCGATGATTTTCCGAAGACTTCCGAACGTTGCCAAAAAATGTCCGATGATATTCCGACGACCTTTGAACACTTACGATTCGAACGGATTGTAGACAATTTAAAGCTTCTGAAATGAAATGAAGTTTTTTTAGAACATTACTCGTCCGGATTTGTGAGTCAGGCATCAGAAATTGTCCTTGATGTGTGAGATTGATGTCTTTAGTCCACAGGCGTGAGACTCACGCATAATATGCGTGAGAGTTGGCAGGTTTAAAAGTCATACCTCATTTTATCAACCAGACAACACGAACAACTGTTGTAATATATTGGGTTGTTAAAAGGAGTATTAAAATCAGACTAGACTTGAGGCAATGACGGATCGGAGAAAAGTTCATTTTCTTCTGGTAAACTTGCGGTGAATTTACCCAACTGATTTCGATAAAGATTTTGTATTATATTTAAAGATTTAAATACCTCAGTTTAAATTCAAGTGGATACATATATGGTCTTTGGGCCCAGTAATAGAAAGATTAAGCCGACAGACTGTTAAAGTTTTTTTTCCTTTGAAACCCCTCAGAATCTATCAGAATTCTGACAAGGTAGTGTTTACACAAGCAGAAAAAGAAAATTAATAAAAAAAGAAAACTCGTAATTATTAATCGCCCTTATTGCAGTACCCTGTGATAACAGCATACAAGAACTCTGAGAAACAGGAAGATTATTGACCCGAATAATCGGCAATACAAATTTCCCCTTTATCTGATTTGAGATAATTAAATGCGCGCGAAACGTACCCGGTACGTTTCGGTGTTGCTCTCATCAAAATTTTTATGCCCTTGAATGCAATGCCCTTCGGCGCCATAACAGAAAAAGAAAAGTGAGAAAATTTCGTTTTACCTCCCCTGTGTGCATCCGCTTGTGCTCAATCAGCCTTATTTCCTTCGTAAACGTTTTTCCGCAGTGTTTATAATCGCACACGTGGGCGCCGACACTCTCTTTCGTCGCCATTTTGTTTATGTTTGTATTCCCCGCTGTTCTAAGTAGAGCGGGCTCAGATTTCCCAGAATGCAAAGGAAGTTTGTTCAAGATGGCGGCATTGGAAAGCTTTTGAAAATTTTTATAAAATCTTAACATTAACCAGCGAAGGAGATGGCTGATCCGCGCAATGTTTTTTACAATCAAGACCAAAACTATCGAGAACAGCACATGGCAAGAGATGATTTCGTTTCGTTTGCTCAAGCAAATGCAAATTACTGTTATCAACTGTCATTGTGGTGGTGGAATGTTTATAATCAACAGCACACGTTAAATCAGGCTTGGAACACTCGATTCACGAATCAGAGCTGCGAGTGTGTAGAGAATGATTTGATTATAGACGGTAATTGTGATTGTTGCCAGAATGGTACTGGCTTTGAGTATGTTTGTGACACCCAGGGACATATGATGGATGCCTGCAGAGACTGTCCACAGCCAGAGGCGTATGCCAGCCCTTACTGGCACAGACTGTATGACGAACATTCAAGAAGTTGTGGAAATCACAATGATGGAACGTACCCTCAAAATGACAACAAAAGTTATGGTAATGACAATAATGGTGACGAGATTGATGAGGAAGATGACGATGGTGATGATGGTGAAAATGTTGATGATGATGATGATGATGATGTTGATGAAGACAGCGACACAAATATGGAAGTCGATGACAACTTCCGAAAATTCCTTGAACAATCAGAAAAGCATAGACAAGAAAGAGAGCGTAGTAAGTTCTTTTTTTTTGCCTTATTGTTAGGGATGGTGGTAATGTGATGCCCATAAAAATGACTGCATGTGAGGCTAGTTGTAACATAGTGTGTATTCCAAGTGTGTCCTACATCAAAGATATGCCAAGTTCTTTAAGATTCTATACTTCTGAAACCCATGCCAACCTTAATTCAGCAAAGGGATGGACATAGATTTAAAAGTACTTGCAAAATAATATTCCAACATTTTCATCAGAAACTACATGTACATATAACATGGAATGGTACATGTACATGTAAAAGTTAGCTGCTCAATGTGTTTGCTTATTTCCATGAATAACAGAATCTTTAATTTTGACTAGTTTACTTGATTCATTGCCAGGGAAACAAGAAATGTTAGAAGAAAAAGATGACTACATTGAAGGTATCTCAATAACAAACAGGACTGTCTTTTGGTAGCATCAGGAAGCACTATTTTATTTGTTAGGGTTCTATCCATTGTAAGGTAGTCGTGGCCATTTTCTTGTTGTTTCCAAACCCAAAACTTATGCCTTTATGCGTTTGATGCACTTTGTGATTTGTTGACTTGGCACACCAGACTTGATTACATGATTCATAATCTCAGCAGTTATTTCCATCATTCATTAGCTCAGTGTTTCTGAGGAGATGGGTGAGATCCACATGAGATCCAATGAGACCTGAGTTAACATTGTTTTGTTACTATTGGAAAAGTCACATGGCAGGAATGTTTCAGCTTTTACAAATTAATAATCTCACAGAACTACTGAAAGAATACACTGTAGACCAAAAAAATAAATATTGTACTTGGCTCTGAAGTATACACTGTAGTGGTCAGAATAAAGCAGAAATAACGTCATGGTTCAGAAATGAATAATCAATTTATTTTGTTTTATTCCCTTTAGACCTTGAAGCCAAGTTTGAATTCTGATACGGTAGAATTTATAAAAATTGGCCTATTATTAATGATCCACAGAGTTGAAATTTATAACCTACTGTAGTCTTCATTTGTTCTAGGTATGCTATTTAATGTGATCTCACCCATTAATGGTGATTGGGAAGATTGCGGCTAAGGCACTTAGCCCCAAATTCACACTTTTGAATTTTTACACCAAAGGAATCAGGCCATGCTTTGAAGTCTTTGTTAATTGTGCTTGTTTTTCTTAAACAGTTGGTTCCATCCACCTGAATACCACCACCCATGCACCATCAGAACAGCCTGGTGCCAAGAGAAAGAAAGAAATGAAAGCACTCTATGGCAAACATGCTTCTGTCATAATGTCGCTTGAGGCGAAACTTCAACTGAACTATGACAAAAACTGTGATAAGAGACAGCCTGTCTTTTGGCCCAGCATACCTCTGAAATTTTGATTTTGTCATAATTTATTGCAAAGTTTGTCAGTTTTATGTAGCCCAAAGATGTATTACAATAATATTGTAAGAAAATTTCATTAAAAAATTAGAGAAAAGTGATACTTGACTAATGGCTTGATAAAAAAATATTTGTGGGTGATGTTTGCCAATGAATTGCAGGTTATACCAAATATATCATACTGAAATACATTGTTCCAGAAATATCCATTCCTCTCCCATGGTAGGTATGTTTAGTTGGTAAAGGTAACTAAAGTCGCACTAAAGCCTAAGTGGCCTAAGTGACACCTGGGTGAAAAGAGACAATGCGGAGCAAAGTTTCTTGACTGTGTAAGGTAATGAAGAGACCAACCTAACCTCAAACCAACGACCCTCAGATCTGTCTAATTAAAAGTCTCATGCACTAACCACTACACCACTTTCCTCCACACGCCTCCCAAAAAGGAGGTACTTTGTCTCTCATTGACCCAACCTTATGTTGCAGTACCACTACCCTGTAAGGGGAGGGGGGAATACTCAGCGGACTTTTGAGTTGGGTGTGCCACTGGGGCTTCAAACCATTACCCTGTACCAGACCACGTTGAGCCACATTTTGTCACCCTATTCTAGACCAGGCCCCTAAAATTCCCTACCCTACAGTGAGTGAGAATTTGCTGTTGGCGATATGAACTTTACTGTTGTAATCGTTTAGTTTTCAATTGGTACAATTTCATTCTACTTGTAGACCAGGCGTCCCTTCCCAGAGCCAGCAGGGCCTGGGCGCAGCTATCTATAAATATTATAGATGGCAAGAGATTGTTGTAAGCTTTACAAAGAGAGTTTCAAAAAATGTTAGATAAGATAAGATAACTTTATTATATCACATTCAGGATATCTCTAATAAAAAAAAACTATTTACAAAATTATTACAATCACATGGTAATCCCTTCTGTTTATTACAATTTGTATGTGTGATTTAAAGGGGAAGTATCATGGGGTTTTTGATATCTTTTGTTAAAAATGATGAAGTAAGACCTTCAATCAGCTGCCAAATAATTCTAGAATGGCAAGAGGAAAGAAATCAACTCAATTCTTGAAAGGAACAACTCGTGATCTGTTCTAGCGCATTTTGCAAACAAAAATGCGAGAACTTGAAAAACAGCCTAACATTTTTTAAGTTTCAATCCATACTGACCTACTTTGTCTCTGGCCATAGGCACTAATCGACAGTTTTATTGCACTAGAGTGATAATTTATAACAAACTTGACAATTAATTTGTTGTTTCTGCTGACAGACAAACATTTTTGAGTTTTGAAATGACAGCAAATTTGCATAATACTTCCCCTTTAATTGTACTGTCTGGAGAAGCAGTTCTGACAAGTGTTTCCTTGACTGTACTGTTAACTTTTATTCCTGGGGACCTGCTCTAGGCTAAAGGTTTCTCATTGATATCCTATTCTAGACTAAAACTCTTTGATTACCCTTGGCCATTCAAAGTGGTGGAGATGTTTGGCAAATGTACATAGGCTCTCCTAAGCAACAAATCAATGACATGAACAAATGTTAGGATGGCCTTTGTTGGGAGGCTAATTTTGATAAACACATTTGAGGCCAGAGCCTGCTTTTACGTGGACCCTCGAAAAAATAAATAAATAAATAAATAAACAAGTGCCGTCTGAATACCTGTGCCCGCAGTGTTTGGCTGGCAGCGGTGTTAGATAGTATTGCCAAATCCAAGATGGCGGACGCGAACTCAGATATTTTATTCGATTCGGTGCGTTTTGTTTTGAGCAATTGGCCGGTCTTGCAACTTGCTGTTCAACATGGATTTGGAGGAATAGAGAGTGGAGAAAAGGCGGAATGGCTGGTTAGTGTTGTAAGCCAAGTTCTGAGAGAAAACGGTTGGTATTTTATTGTGTTTGATCTCGTATTAATCGTATAAAAGCTAGTAAGCTAAGGTCGTAATTCTTTTCCTTAATCTTCACGTGCTCGATTCTTTTCACACCATCACCATACACTAACAAACTCTTTGGTTTCTTGTACAACATTAAAATTGATTTGACAAGGAGTAATTTAAATCACTTGCAATTGTTAATTTAATAATTCCAAAGACAGGGAAAATACAACACATGCAACAACAATATTTATTAACTCACACTTTAACTAGTTACAGAGGATCGTTATATACATCACAGGTTAATTAAAGAGAATAATAAGAAAAGTAATTTAGGTAATTGGGTCCTAGAGGCTAAAGGAACCGTAATGTTTTCAAGTTAACCTCCATGCCTTTTTAATTGTTTGTCAATTGTGTGTTTGGAAGTTAAACCCCAGGGTGCGTTTTTTTGGGAGAATCCAAAAACAGATTTGTGATCTCAGATCATTTGGATCATGGTGCATCAAAGGAACCGACGAATCCTTGTCCTGAGTGGATTTGTCGGTTCTTTTGATGCACCACGATTTGAATGCTCTGAGATCACAAATCTGTTTTTGGATTCTCCCCCCAAAAAAAAAAACAAGCCCCGAAGATATCAATCAAAGAAAATCAATAATCGATGAAAATCAATATAATCAATAATAATCAATTGATTGGTATTGGAAATCAATAGAAATCGAAGCCCAGAAGTTGAGTGAGTTTCGATTTTCATTGATTATGATCGATTTGCATTGATAATTAGTATTGATTATCATTGATTATTCAAATCTCGGTTTCCTTTTCAATAAAACGTATCACATGAATTGACAAAATAATGATTTTAATAAGTTTATTTGTTCAAATATATATCATAACTAAATGTATCCTTTAATTTTAGCATCATATTATTATTATTTTATTAATTTTTTAAAACGAGTGATGGTCTCAAAACAACAACATTATTTTTTATTCCCTTTTCCTATATTTTCTTCCTCCAAGTCAAGTGTAGTGCAATCGGATTACCACAGGGTGCAAAATTTCGTCGTTTATGTATATATGACGCGTGACGTGCATACGTCGTTAGATCAATCAAAGGTCAGGTTTTACTCAGATACCATTGCATGACCAATTATTGATTATCTATAAAAATCAATGAAAATCAATAAAATTAAGATGTGTTGGTGATTGAGTTTCAATTTCTATTGATTGGTTGAACCAATCATTATTATTGATTATTATTGATTATATTGATTGCAATCAATGATTGATTTTCATTGATTGATATCGCCGGGAACAAGCCTAGCCTACCCGGTGTATCCAATCGATGGGAATCAATGATGGAAAATGCAGTTGATCAATTAATGTCAATCAGAATTAGTTAATTGATATTGATTGGCATTGATCAATCAATAACCAATCAAAAGTCACACAAAAGTCGTTCATTGATTGGTTCTGATTGTCAAAACAACTAGAACCCAGCCCCAGTTGTCCAAGTTCTTGACGTGTGTTCAACTGACCAAACACCAACTTTGTGCAATGTACAATGAGGACATGGAAGACAGGCAGAAAGATTTCCACACAGTCACATACATTAATTATACATGCAACACTGTATTCTAATAAACCTTCTTACACAAACAGTGGACATGAATAGAGTTTGAGGTGGAAAAGGCATGCATATATAGTTCATGTATGGGGCTGTTAAGAAATCTTGCCAAAAAATATTCCAGCAACTACATGGCTGGCTTACCTCATCTTGGTCAAACGAACTGTTGTATTCAGTGTTAGTACTAGTCTAGTGGTATTGATTTTTATTTGTTACTCATTGTTTATTAACTTTTTCGTTTTTTTGTAGAAAGCATTGAAAATTATGAATTAGAAGATTATATTGAGGAAGTATTATTCAATGAGTTCCACACAATGGCTGAAGATGGAAGCCTACCTAAGGTGAGAAGAAGGACAACTTTTTGGTGAAATACTTGTGAGATACCTGCATTTTGCTATTTAAGGTCATGGTTATAGAGGTTCTGCTGATCTGATTGGTCAAGGATTGCATCAAATCCTGCTAAAATCACCTCGCGTGAGGTGATTATAGCGGGAGGACTGATTTTCAAAACGGCCACTTAGCGATTTGTTGATGTTTCTGAGGAAGAAGTAAACAGCATGAAAGAAAATGCAATTCTGAAAGGCATTAAAGATGCAGGTGAGGACGGGGTGACACTTTTCGATGGAAGGATGTGAAAATTTTGCTAATTGTAATAAAAAAAACGTGTAAATTGTAGTGAAAATGTTTTCGATGTCGATGGCCAATAGCTTAAAATGAAAACATCAAATTAAGTTAAATGCGCGCAAGATTTTCTTCCTTTAATGGAATAATTTTCACCAACAAAATGAATTTAAGACAGAACTTGAAAGCATGGAAGTAAATGAGATGAATAAATGTCTCTCTAAGTTCAGTGTTTCTGTGAGAAGAAAAGACAACAGTTTTTATAATCTGAAAACTAGTTTGTTGTCGGTTCGAGCGGCTCTCGACCACCATCTAAAGTCACCGCCTCACAACAAAAAAAAAGTCATCTGCGACAATCGTGTGCCTGTTCAAGTTAGTGAAGCCAATAAAGAACTTAATTCCTACCTGAAGCAGCTTATCTCCAAGGGTAATTTACAAAAGGCCATTAACTGGGGAAGTCATCAACAAGAAAGTGTGCGATAAAGTGCTATCGCCAACACTAACTTATGATCCTCAAGTTTTACACCAAACAGCCTGGTTCATCTTTATCTATTTTGGTAAACGGGTCGGAGAAACCTTAACATTCATTCACGGAAGTCAATGCTTCCTCTCAATGAAGCGGTAGTAAAAGAATACTGACATAATTTCTGCTTGAGGCATGTGCAGTTTATCGATTGAGCATGTGATCGGCAGACTGCGCGTCTCTGTTCATTGACGCGTGACAATTTGAAACAAACAAACAAAATCAACATTTTTCGGACGGTTCTTGTTTTTCTCTGATAATCACCTGAGTATTAAATTATACTAAAACAATTATTCGCGGAAGGGGAAGTAAATATTGGTGAATATTCCCCGAGACGAAATAAATAGTGTAATTTATTTTTAATCATTAGTTTGCTCCAGTGGGTTTTCAGAGTTGGGGGGGGGGGGTGGGGGGTGGTTATATGGTGTACAATGACCACATAAGGACTAAAGTTGGGAAAAATAAATATTATTTTCACTGGGTGACATATTGTGAAATGTTATAAGGGAAGAGTACAAATAAAGATGGCTGTTGTTGTTGTTGTTGTTGTTGTTGACATAAAATCTTTTCAGTGAACTTTCATTGACTACACTATTAGAAATAACTACAAAAACATCCAATGTCTGACATTAAATTAGCATGACACATCATTTAGAGAAACATTTCAACAAGAAAATTAACGATAGTAAAACAGCATGACGTTTCGACGACTTCATATCGTCACATAAATTTTAAATGATAATGCCTTCATGATGGAAGTGTGCCAGTCCACGAACCATTTTATTTCATAATAATATTTTTGTTCAAAAGGTGGTTCAGAAGTTATGTACCTATCACAGACTATGGAAGCAGGGAAACACATCACAGATCCAACAGGAAATTAGCTCTGCTCCAGTAACAACACTTCCAAAGTTTGTCAAAGAGAAAGCAACAGCAAACGAGAGTGATAGTAATGATGATGACGATGATGATGAAGATAGACAGGAGAGGGGTGCACAGGCTCTTTGCAATGGCCATC
>NW_028145471.1:397500-527500 GCF_977016875.1 Pavona decussata | reverse complement strand
TTTATTTTCCTTTGTTTTTGTATACGGTAATGTGTGATAATGAGTATAAAACAAAGAAAAAGAAAAATTGAACCAAGCGTAAAATTGAACCACAAGTTTACAAATCGTTTAGTTAGAGTCGCTTCACGTCATTTGTCTTTTCCCATTGTCCAGCACTAACAAATTTTGTTTTTCCAACGTAAACTGACCAGTATAATTGCAGTGAAAACAATATAAGATAATTATTTGAGATCATTGTGAGCACCTCATCCTAAAGGAGCTAGTTTTAATGACGTCACTTTTGTCTTTCTAATCTGCCTACCACACGCAACACGATCTAGCCAGCATTTAAGTTCTTGCGACCAACTTTATGCCGAACACAAATTTACGCTGATCACTGAATACACATTAACTATCAAGAATACTCGATCTGCGCGCCATACGTCCGGAGCATTAAATTTTTAAAATCGGTTTTGGAAAACTTTTGAAGGGAAAACTTGGCGGACTGGTGAAATACAAGGTGGGTAATTGATATAGTTTCACTTTGCATGAATATGTTCTGCATCTCATGCGGTGTCAGGCAACAAACATAACTTTACAAAGCAAATCAACTTATTCGTAGCAAATATGAGTTTTGTCCAGCTTAATGATAACTTATTCAGAGACGTAGTATTTGATGGCGATGTTGACAAGCCCGGCTAAGGCGAAGTCAGGTAGAGCTCGGATTTCTCAACCAATGAGATGACCGAATGGTATAAAGTCCACTGGCAATAAAACGTATAAGATACTCTGTACTGGATAAAGTTTTCAGCTAAAGTAAGATGTCTGTGCGATTTTGCGTTAGAAGAGACCCTTGCCAAAAACAACACTATTTTGGAAGGATCTAATAATATTGAAAATTAAAATATTAATTTGTTTTGTTCACTTTTGATATCCAGGATTGCAAATAGAAAGGGATTATTTCAGTCAGCGATACCTGAATAAAGTGGAATGGAACAAATCAAAGACGCATTGCAAGCCATCGTAGAGCAAGCTGAATCAAAAACAGACCTTCCACGCGAAGACATTTTGCAAGAAGCGGCCGACATTTCTGCTACATGCACACTGACTGTTGGACTGATGTCATTCATAGCGAAAGCTTTCAAAACTTTCAAATCGGCTGTTAAGGAAGAAGAGTTAAAAATGCAGTGGCAGGATCTTCTGCGGGACAGATGGGGCACCAACGCACCAGATCTAGATGCTTTTATTTAATCAAGCCTCGCAAGCTGAGTGAGGTTCAGTCATCGGCTCTTAAATTTGAAATACCCTGTTACTTGACCAGTACTTTCGTAAGCCGACATTCTCGGCTTATCAGTGACTGCGCGTGTCGCTAAAGAAACGAGCAAAATACGAAAAACCAATATGCTGAAAATATAAAGTTTAAGAAATTTCATATTAGCATATCATGCTATTTCGCGTGCAGAATTAATATTGCTAATACAGGGGCGTGGCTTGCCAAGTCTATGACGTATGCTTACGCATTTATGAGATCACAAGTTGCCTTTGAGAACTTGGCGCTATAAAAATTTGTAAAGAGGCTAATTATAAATACGGTCTATAAATGTACTCAATTACTAAATTTATAACGACAGCAAATCTTGTAAAATCGTGTTTTCAATAAAACGTGGAATTTGTTCATTTTACACTTGTTGCTTGGCATATCAACGGGGAGGGCATTTAATTTATAAAACAGAACGCTCTTGCGTGTGGTCGAAGTTTTCTTAAACCTTCCTGTACCAGGCCAGGGAGGGTCTTGAGAGCTACGTACCCATTTCATCTTCCATTCTGAACTGGAAGAAATTTGCAGAATATTTGTTCGATTTGTCAAGGATGACTTCGGAAACCATGAAATTTTGGGGAAATATAAAAATAATTAATCCAAAGTGACTAAGCGCCGAGAAAGTGAGGCAAATTTGAACAACCCAATTGACTCTTAACCTGTTCAAGCTGGCCAGGTTTTTTAGGTTGCTTTTATTAATTTTGGTGGTTTTTTTTCTCATACAAACAATGACCTCTACTGAGGATCCGGCACAGTTCATGCTTTGGACGTAAAATTCGCCTTTTCTCGCTCATTCATGCTTAAAACACTGTTGACTTTCTTGATGTAATTTTTTTGTTTTCATAATCCTTTCATTCCTCTCTATTAAAATAATACAAGGCAGTGCGCCTTGCAGGCAATATGAAAAAATAGGAAAAAATAAGTTCAGGAAGAAGTAAAACCATTTGTTTGTCAAATTTCGAGGAAAAGGGCTTCAATACTGTATTTCGAACCGGTGTTGTGTCCTGAACAGTCACTCACGGAAACAGGTGCCCAGGCGTGACGGGGCGGGCAAAACGTGACTCAAAACGGCGTTGTGTTACTGAAAATCGTAAATATAGCGACCAACCAAAACAAACGCAAGCAATCAAATAAACAATTCAGATCTCTGAACAAAAACAACAAGAGACACTTTTATATTGACAGAACTTTATTTTCTTTGCAAAATAATCTGCTTCAGTTCTTCTGTCTTGGACAAATCTGTTGTAAACTTAACGCAAATGTCAATCTTTTTTTTTGTTTTTGTTTTTTACCAAACTCAAATAGCCCTCAAACTGATGACAGTCTTTAGTGGTAAGATTATTGTTAAAATAACACAACGCGGTTAACTCATACATTTTTTCTACTGTCAATCACAATAAGCACTGGGCATTTAATTCATTCAAACGCAAATATCAATTCCTCTAATAGTCCCCAAACTATTGACAGCTTTACAAGCGGTAAAATTATTGTTAAAATAACACAAAGCGGTTAAAACTCAATATTTTTTCCGCTTTCAATCACAACATGATACTATTCCACTATACATGTACCTTTGATTCATTCAAACAAATTCTAACATAAGAAGAATCACCTGGTTTGCATGCATTTATAACTACACCCCTGGCCTATTGATAGCTCCAATATATTTAAAGAGAGAGAGAGAGAATGACAGTTCTTCAGGCTAATCAGAAAGCCACTTTAGGACCAAGGTTTGTGAATTTGGAATTTCTACCTTCTTTACACAGGGCCCAGAAGAATTCTACTTGATTGTACAACTGAGACATTCTCATTGACTGCTTTACTCTGTTAATCATGAAACACTTTGAATGCAACCCTCTTGAACATTGCTACTTGTACATACCACAAGCCAAACAACTGATGACTCAGAAGTTTGCGAAGGTTACTTTCTTTTCTCGCAGTAACCTTTATGTTTTTAGCTCATATCAGTGTTCCTTTGTGGTTTTAATTACTTTTCGTTTAATTCTGAAACTTTTTGTTACTGTAATTTCCTGAAGTTTTGAGGAAACCCAGAAATCCAAGATGGCAATCATGACAAACTTAACACATAATTTGACGCCATCACTTCTTGTTGCAGACTTCAAAGGAAACATCTTTGGATGTACTATCGTTAGTTGTTTGCAGAGTTATGGAGGAGGAAAGGGACAACCCCCCCCCCCCCACCCCCAGCCACAGAAGATGAAAAGAAACCCAGTCTAGGTTGGGCTAATATGACTACCAGTACCTCAGCCATATTGTCACCTGAAGAAACCTGAAAAAACCGACACTTTGAAATTTAAAGAAATGTTCTCGTTTTTGATTGGTTTACAAACTACCAAAGCTACACTCCTTTGTTGTAAAGGTGACCCAAAATTGGCTGATTAATGTTGGGTGGCCCCGGTTGAGTTCGTTGCACTGTAATATACATGTAACATTGTTGTGGCCCAATGTTGCCTGTATTAACAGGGCTCCACTGTAATGCTGATGTGTTCAATTGAATGGTCTTATTTTAGTATTTCATCCACAAAATGAACAGTTCAAGCCACTTAATATATAAATGACTGGGTAGGAAACTATGATAGGTGGAAACTTTTGTCTGTCAAATTGTTAAAGTTTGGAAAACATTGATTATCATATTAGAGTCACTGCATCTGTAGTTAAAGTGCCTATGAAGTAAAAAAAAATTCTTGTTCTAACATGATAGTTTATTATTTTCTGATTTTTTACATGTAGGTTTTAGGCAGTAAAACATTCACAGCGCAGAATAGATTGAACCAAAAGTCTTAAATTTGGCACCTAAAAGTGTCTCCATCTTGCACGCCGCCAAAATGATCATATTACAAAGCTGTGACATAGGAAATACTTCAGAAATGAGAAGTAAACAATGCTTCAAGGCATTTGCTACGTCATCAGCATTGTCCTGAGCAAAGACTTGTTCCCAGTCCACAGGACATGATTTAGTGAATTTTGAGGTTCTTTGGAGGGCGAAAAATGTCAGTTTTAGTTGATTTTGTCAAATTTCTTTTGTCATTTCGTAATCAGGACACAACAAGCTTCAAAATACAAAAAAAAATTTTTTTGCTTCACAGGCACTTTGAGACTGAAATTTTAACAATTTTAGCCTTAAAGCAACCTGCTTGTTGCTTTGGCTGTAACTTCATCTTCTTAAATTATGGTAAAGTCAGACTGACTTAAGCCTCAAGATCAAAAATAGACACACTATGTTTCTTATACAATGAGTTTGAGCTACTTTTAAGCAAGTTGAATTTCATAACCAAATTTCACTTAGCAAAGTTTTGACCGAGCCCTTCATATCTTTCTTAAATGGGTGTGGCAATGAAGGGTTAAAGGGTGACAGAAAACATTCTCATTCTGAAACCACCTCTTCGCACCTATCCAAAACTTCTCTGGGGATTCTCAGCCTGGCAATTTTACATCTTTCCTGACCCAGTGGAACATTTGTGCAAGATCTCCACTCACTTGTAACAGCATCATACACATACAGTGAGGTGCCTTCCGCGAAATCTCCAAAGTAACCACACACAAAAATCTTTCCATTGAAACTTGATACACTTACAAAGCTGCCTCTCAGAGCTGATATGTTGGAAAGAAGGCTCCACGTGTCGCTAGCTGGGTCATACATTTCACACGATGCTGGCTCCGAGTCACCACTGATGATGCCTCCAAACACAAACACTTTGTGATTGACAGCTGTCCCGTCTGCACCACCTCTTTTGATTGACGTTGAAGCAATCGTACTCCATGCCTTTTCCTTTGGGTCAAATCTTTCAACAACGTCCAGTCTTTGTCCTCCTTGAATCCCTCCAATAGCATACAGAGAATTTACGTCAGCCACAGCACATACACCACTTCTTGCAACACTGAGAGATGCTACCTCCTGCCAGCGGTTCGTGTCAGGATGATACCTCTGCACTGTGCTCAATTTTCTTTCACTGACGAATTCTCCACCTACCACATACAAAATTCCCTGGAATGTAACAGCAGCAGCGAGTTTAATCTGTTGACTAAATGACATGAGAGGAGTCCAAGTGTTTGAAGAAGGATCAAAATGCTCCACTGGGTGGCCTCCTATGTTTCCTCCAATGAAATACACTTTTCCTTGACATGAGCTCATGTCTTGGCAGAGAAAGGGCCGAGCAGATAACATGTTTGCCAACTTGTACCACTTGTTTCTTGCAGGAATGTAACACAGTGTTTGTTGTAATCCACAAGCAACAACAGCATTTTCGTGCGTCTTCAAGCAACTTCTTGGTGACTGAGAAAAAAAGCAGTCTTCGGCCCTACTGAACACCATTTTCATGGCATCCAAAACTAAATTTGAACAGTCTGTGTTGTCTCTCACGAAAGAGTTGAGTAGAATAACGTTTAACAGATAGTCACGTGGCACATAAATAAAGCGAATGTGGCGAAACAAGTGTAAAAAGTTCAGCTGTCGCCCTTCACCACTTTCAATCCACTTCATGACAACTTCAAACACTTCTTCCTCTCCTTTCACGGTGATCTCGTCACTTGAAATCCACTCCTCGACTTGTTTACTGCTCAAATTCAAGAAATCCTCAGTGTCAGCCACAGCAATGAAATTTGAGTGAATAAAATCCCTTGATGCTTTCTGAAGTTCCTTCCACTGATACTTCACAGCAAAGTAATAATTCATCACACAGTTCGACAGAGACAGTGATCGCAGAATGACTTCGCCAGACAAAACTTTCAGACTTGGAATAAGCAAATAATCTGCCCGTATAAACAAATCATAAGCATTCCGTTCATTGATATCAACATGTCCGGTGTACAGAAACTCCAACACGTCTTCCATCACAGCTTTGCTTGTTTCTTCTAATCGGATCACTCCTTCTTTCTTCTCTTTCATGTCACTGTTAAGAGCGTTGTAAAAGAATGGACTTCCTGCACATAACACGATTCTGTGAGCTTTCACGCGAGCTTGATCTTCGTTACCGGAGCCAACATCACAGAAATGTTCGTTCCTTCGCTGAATATCGAGGCGTTTCATCATTTCCACACAAACGTGATGCTTCTCTGTCTCTGTAACTGGTTCAAGGGGAGAATCCATGAGTAGTCCAGTATAAAATAAAGCTGATACGATACAAAGGAAAAAAATTGAAAAATTTTTGTAGCCCAGACTAAATATGGCGCCAAAATTTGATCACGTGAACACGTTGTGCCGCTGGGCGCATTAGAGCCCGCACAATCTCGTACCCAGAGTGCTCTGGCTTTTTGGTCAGCGAGCGGTCGCCAGTAGAGACTCTGGAATTTTATGAAAATTTCTTGATTGGTTGTCCCGTAACGGCTCGTAACCGCTTCCATTGTTTTACCGCAAAAATCCTGCGGAAATAAAATTCCAGTACCCCAGAGTCTCTGACCAAAAAGCCAGAGGACTCTGGGTACGAGATTGCAGCCCGCAGGGATTCTTGATTACAGGCCTCTTCGTGTGCACTGCACAGGCCGCGTTTTTTCCTTCAGCGGGTACAGTTTGCCAGAGAAGTGCACAGGATGCACATTGAAAATTTGGGTCAACTTTTCCTCGTTTCATGACGCACAAATTCAAACGAGCTGAATTTCATGTAACGTATAGCAGGTATCACAGATCAAGTAAAACTGGCCAGCGATATGTCTCGTAGTTTGTTCTGACCTTATTTGTGCAATTTTGGTGACAAAAACTGAGAAACTGATGGCATAGAGACAAGGCTTTCTAGCGTACAAAACGTCCCTAGTTACTGATTTTCCACCCAGGCAAAACTATGTCCCTCTTGCACGCTTAGTACCCGTGCTAGGTGCTGGGACAAAGTGCCCAGATAAAAATGGAACCCGGGAGGGGGAAGAGAGATTGGGGGGGGGGGGGGGATAGGATATTCGACTGATTTCATGTCATCATTTGTCACTTCATTTTGTAATGTTCTCAATAAGTATCTCTAGAGCGTCGTGCATGAGAAAAATTTGAGTAATTCACAAATTATGCCTTTCTAGCACCTGTGTATACCCAAGAATGGCTGTGAAGTACTACGGTATAATATTCATATTCAGAAAGCTGAGAGAAAGAACCAAAATGTGTCAAACCATTATTATTATGACTCAAATTTTTGCAAGGCTGATCGGACTGCGTAGCAATCTTAACACGACAGCGACATGATAGAGACCAAACCGAGAATCAGCACAGTGTAGCACGGTCAGCACGGTGTAGCACAGCAAAAAGTAGAACAACCAACGCGAGTCGAGTGGTCTACTAAATGCACGTGGTAATGATTTCGGATGGGCCCAAATTCAGACATCCGTCCACGTCATAGCGCGTGACTACGAAAAATGAACGAAAGAACTGAAATATCATGTTGCTGTCGCAATAAGTTAAATGAGAAAAGCAAAACTTTCCTATCATGTCGTTGTCGTGTTAAGTTTTCTACGCAGTCCGATCAGCCTTGCAGAAATTTGGGTCATTTATATTTTTGGCTGATTAGTTCTTTTACAGATCCTGCGTATACTTGCAGCATTTTCGATGTGCGGTTCCTTGTTTATTGTTTGCTTTCATGTTTTGGACCAAAGATCTTTTTAGATCCGATATGCTGTACTTCTTTTTAACATGTTTTGGCCATGTACCTGTGAAGGAAAGTTTTGCTTTTCTCATTTACATGTAACTTATTGCGACAGCGACATGATATTTCAGTTCTTTTGTTCATTGTTCGTAGTCACGCGCTATGACGTGGACGGATGTCTGAATTTGGGCTCATCCGAAATCACTACCACGTGCATTTAGTAGACCACTCGACTCGTGTTGGTTGTTCTACTTTAGGCTGTGCTACACCGTGCTGACGAGAGCCAACCAGCTCGAAACAGCTGTCCACGGTTGCAGCATTCTGTTGATTCTCGGTTTGGTCTCTATCATGTCGCTGTCGTGTTAAGTTTTCTACGCAGTCCGATCAGCCTTGCAGAAATTTTAGTCACTCATATTTTTGGCTGATTAGATCTTTTACAAATCCTGCCTATACTTGCAGCATTTTCGTTGTGCGGTTCTTTGCTTATTGTTTGCTTTTTTGTTATTATTATGTTATGTTTATTATTACAAGTATTGTTATTATTATTATTATTATTATTATTATTATTATTATTATTATTATTATTATTATTATATTATTATTATTATTATTATTATTATTATTATTATTATTATTATTATTATTATTATTTGATGTTGATATGTTACATAAAATTATAAATATTTTTAAAATTTACTTTCCAAATTATTATATTAATAAATGCATCTCCGGTGAAGGGGCTGGGTGGCATTGGGGTGTTATAGGAACACTGCCTTGGTCTAACGTGGACTTTGGAAACATCCGTTTTTTAAGATAGGACCAACACCGAGGACCCGGAGAAAAATCCTTGGAACACGGACGGCAAACAACAACGAATTTAACCCATCTACAATCTTGGACAACCTCGTTCCCAGGCCTTTTCAGTTGTAAATTGGGAGGGTAAAGAACTAGGAACGAGGTTGAATCTTGGACAATTGAACTATTGTAAAAAATTAAGACCATCTCTCCCCAATTCTCAAAAGAAGTTTCTTGCTGTCATGCAAGGCACGGAACTGCACTTAGCCGGGAGGGGGTTTGTGTAGTTTTTTACGAGCCAAAGGTTTCACGTGGATTCCCCTGTCGGGCACATTTTGGCAATCGTGCCTAGGTTTGACCGTGAGTTTGTCATGACATTCCAGGAACACGGCTCGGGCCGCGGCGAAAATGATACCCAATTTGATGTCAACTTTGTTTTCAAGGAAGGCCTGTGTCTCGATAAATGAACTTCTCCGAGAAATAGTTGCTCCGGAGAGACCGCACATCATCCTTCTTGGCATATGGTGAGGCAGGCAAGCGTGTGCATAAAGTGCACCTAACCCCCCGATTTTTTTCTCTTAAATAAATCTTTGCACCTGTTCGAAACATATTGCGTTATTTAGCGCCTTTTTCAACCAAATCTTGACTTTTTATAGGCTAATCTAGCCATCATCTGTCCCATGACCGAGCTAGTAAGGGGCATGGGTCTATTCCTTACTTGACGTCACAAACGGATTTGCATTGTATTAAGTCTTTGTGAAAATGCATGCAAACAACTACCAGAATTCATTTCTTTTTCCTTTTCAAATTCAAATTTTGTAATCCCAGTGGAGAACAAAGAAAAATAGCTCTCATTAAGGATTCTGGTAGTTGCAAACAAATGACGTCATGGTGAAAATGTCCCATTCATCGTTGATTTTTTGTTTTAGAGGGGGGGGGGGGGGGGGCGCTATAATTGCTTTTTTTTTTTCTTTTAATTAGTTTGTCCAAGATTGCAAGTTTTGTTGATGGAAAGCGAGGGCTACCAACACTGCGCCGATCCTTCTTTCAGTATATATATAATCTAGGGGGAGAGCTTTCTGAATGTAAATGCAAGAAAGACCGCGTGAATTTACCCTTCCATTTCTACGCAATCTGTAACTACTTCAACGGGGTACTTGTGAGGAAAAATGTTAGCGTATTGTTTGAACGGGTACCGGTTCAGACCCGGCACGAAACAGACTGAGAGCAATAATCGACAACAACAAACTAGGATTTTGGTTCCAACACTGACTTTATTGATTCTTTAAACAACGGACGGAACCGAAACGTAGTTACATGACTGATTTCTACAAACGAGGTTGCTCAACCTATACACGATATGTACATGGATCTACTGGCAACCGTGTCAAAAAGGTACACTAACATAGAGATTGTGGAAAACGATTGCAATAGGATTAGCTTAAAGCTACCCCAACGCTGGCAATACGTTCTTTTCGATGACAAAAGTAATGCAAAGAAAGAATCATTCTGTTATTTTTCCAAGCCTTGCTTCTCCCCGCAAACCCATGTTGTAGCGAGTCCAGATGGGGAAAAACAAGATCCTCTCTTGGGAAAAAAACTTTGAGTTGGATAAGAAGGAGGAGTGGGTATAAAACCTTACAAATGCAGATAATTTGGTGTTAGAAACGAACGTATCTAATTGTCGACATTTAACCATAATTTTTTTGTTTGTGTGCGATTTGCACCCTCCTTACTGCTTAAATTACATTTTATTTGTACAACATTAGCTCAGCAAGTATTGATGAACAAAATTATACGTATTTTAGTTAAACAGCACAAGTGAACTTGAGAAGAAACTCTAATAAAGGTTGCTTGACCTTTTGTGTTATATTAACGGGAGCTATACACCTGGAAATTGTGTTTGTATACGTCACTTTGCAATTTCAGTCACTCCAAAACAAGTCATCACAGTATCGTAGAGCATTTTTTAAAAAAGATTAAAATCTCGCTACACGTTCGCATACGACGAAAATGAGCAAGGCATCTCTTATGAGCGGAGACTCTCCGACTTGCTCACCGCTATATGGAGAATACAGAGAACTCCCACTCTTCAAGGGTGTATATTGTAAACAACAATAATCTGCGCGCAACACCTTCAAGTTATTATCATATCAACACAACACTGCTCGAAACATCTCCGAAGCAGAGAGATAGAGTGGTATCCGATCTGAAGACATTTTGTAAGAACCTTGCTGAGTTCAATGTTGCATGGTATATCCTTACCTTAAAGACGGTGCCCTTTACGACTATGCGAGAAAATCGATCTAAGCAAGGGATATTGGAGTCCAAAATGAAAATTGGGGCTCACCACGAATTTCTAGGGATAATTACCAATAACAATTGTAAAAAGCTTTCCAAAAATCGAATATCAATGTATGACATTTTTGTTCCAAATTGAAGCTCAGTTTAGTTTTGAAGCTCAATTGTCTGTGAAAAATTCCTTGTTACCAACAGTTTTATGCCCGGGACGGCCATGCATGCTAGTGCACAACAAACGAGGGGTTTACAGAGTTCAATAGCTGAATAAAATTCTGTTACTTTGACTTGGAGTTCGTATTACGGGCTAATGCCGAAGTTCTTAAAGTATTACCTATTTTACATAATAATTTTCCAAAATGAAAAGCATAGCAGCTACAAAAAATGAAAATTTGTGTAAAATACAATACACTTTGTTTTTCTTTTTTTTACGTATTTCACACTGTTCTCGCTATATAATTAATAAGAAGCATAAAGATGTATGTACATGGGATGTGGTTATGCCTTTTGTTGTGTAATATTCACTTCAGACCTATCTCTTATCCCTGATTTCATAGCAGATCGAAAGAACTATATATGAAGTATAAAAACCAGGATTAGTGGTATCTTCAAGTCTAAGTTGTTGCAAATTGCAAACATCTGTCTTTTCGCCCTAATACTTAGTCTATGATTTTGATCTTTCATCCGAAGTTCAAATATATGTTTCATAATTCACATTCATGACAATGACGACGAATATTATAACTCAGTACGGTTATGAATAATAAGTAATTTAGACTCAGTCAACAGAGACAACTTTTCTCATATAACAGATCGGTTAAAGTTGGCACGGACAAAAGGATGTCCAATAATCGATATAAACTTCTTGATACAGACCCCGTGAGAGACATATATTGAGAATTAGTAAAAAATCAACTAGCGTTCTCATCACGAATGATGTTCTCTTATTGGCTATGCTACTCACTATTCTGTTGTAGATAGTTAGTAGAGTGATAGAGTACTAACAGTGTGCGGTTGTCAACAAAATGGCGCCCGCTTTTTCGCGTTTTCGAAGTGTCTGTGAAGAGGATTTTGAACGACTAGTAGATTTATACTAAAACAATTAGATTGTTCGCTCTCGATTTCTATGCGTGATAGTTGATTCGGGCTTCGCCCTCATCAACTATCACGCGATAAAAATTTCGAGTTCATAATCTAATTGTTGAATATTACAAGGTCTGAGTCAATTTCATACACAGAGTCCTCGGGCTCTTTTGCCAGCGGTTGGTCGCCAGAAGGGACTTTGGGTTATTCGAAAAAAATTTTTTTTTGATTGGCTGCCTTGTAACGGCTTGCATTGTTTTACCGCAGAAATCGAGCGGTAATAAAATTCGAGCACCCCAGAGTCTCTCCTGGCGACCAACCGCTGGCCAAAGAGCCAGAGGACTCTAGGTATTGCGTAGAGCGGGTGTTAATCATGCCAACATCCTGAAGGTATATTTAACCACAGTGCGACCAGCCCTGGAATATGCAGTACCAGTGTGGCAGTCTATTCCGGGTAACCTGTCTGATGTAATCGAGACAGTCCAAAAAAGAGCCCTTAAAATAATTTTCCCAGAGGCTGAGACTTACACAGAGGCCCTCCAGCTGGCTCAATTAACAACACTGGCTGATAGGAGAGAGTACTTGTGTTTTAAGTATATGGATGAAATGAAGCAAAGTGATCACCCCCTGGTCCACTTACTACCGAAACCCGTTGTTAATAGCTGCCATTATGATTTAAGGACAACCCCGCAGCAATTTTACTTGTTCAAAAACTTAATTAATTGGACAACCAGGAGAGCGGAGGAATTTTTTACATTTAAATATTTCAATTAGTTAGTTGTTAGTATTATTGATTAGTTTATTTATTTCATTATCTCTTGTAAATTTAGCTCGTTAATTCAGTTCTTTTCAACTGCCAGAGAGAGTTTTAATAAACTTGAACTTACTTACTAGGTACGAGATTGGGTCTGAGTCGAGTAAGTGCATTTCGAAGTTACCTTAATCCTCTTTATCAAAGCATAGGCTGCAAAAAAACTCATTTTAAAATGACAGAAAGCGAACTACAATGTGACCTAACTAATAAGGGCATTAGAAGGAACCTGAGTTAAAAAACGTATTATAACAATCCGTTTAGCCAGAAAACAGCAGCTTTAACACTTACCCTCATCTTCATGAATGTGTTTAAAAACACGATTATCAATTAAGGTACAAACATCTTTTCT
Source organism: Pavona decussata (assembly GCF_977016875.1). NCBI lineage: Eukaryota > Metazoa > Cnidaria > Anthozoa > Scleractinia > Agariciidae > Pavona > Pavona decussata. Next base: position 514,283 of record NW_028145471.1, on the reverse strand, counting down.
TAAGTCGTACAAGGACATCCTTGATCCATTCAACTTGATAACATTCATAGTTTTCTCGAGTTCTTGACATACACCTTGTCGCCTATTTGAGGCAGGGCTTTCAGAGAATCCTTCCAGGGTTGAACTTATGCTGGCGGCATCAAATTTTGTAACAAGGGGCTCCTCTACATCGGGTAATTCTGACTTTCTTGAAGTCACCGAGTCGTGGTTGTGGTATGTCGTTGTTTGAGATCTAAACGGGGATCTACAATGTGAAGACATTTTCTTGTCATTGTCATTTTCTTTTATTTTCTGCAATGTTGGCCTTCCTTCCTCTTTGCTTTCAAAAGACTCCTGCACTTCCTTATCACTGGAAGATTTCCCCCGCATAGACTCCACAGGCTCCTCTGTAGCGGATTCTTCCATGGGTTCAATATTTGATGAAGTTCCAATACCGTACGGAATTGAGATTTGGTCTTCGTTCTTACTCTCCTCGACTTCATGAAATGCATAACTGCTCTCCATGATTTGCGACATCCGTTGATAGTTATGCTTGCTTGCTTTTTTCTTTCTGTTGCCTTGTATCGCTGTTTCTTTAATCGTGCTCTTTTCTGCAGGGGGCTCGCTCCGGCAAGCGACACCTATTTGCTCACGCTTGTAAGCTATGGCACCTAAATAATCATTGTTTAGCTCTGAGCTGAATGGAGCGCAACTTGTTGATCTTTTGTGCCTTCTATTATGACTCTGACTACCTTCATTAGGGGACGACGGGCCTATCGTATCTAAAAGCCATGGCTGGCATCGGCAGCTTTGACGAGATTTTTTGTGGGATCTTAATTTCACGTTCTCTGAGTCTTCGCAAAATGTAAACCTGCTTGCTGGCTGGTTTTGGCTTCCTCTCTTCTCTTCACTGAAATGCATCCCAAATTCTTCAATTCCGTTCTCTTGTGAATGAGATTGCCTGCTGTATGTGAAATGTTTTGGCTTAACCTCTTCAGGAATGTATATCAAAGGATCTTTGGGTGCTTCTGGTATTGATGAACTGTAGGTTAATAATCGCTTGCGTCTTCCATAACGCATTCGGGAATTTTCGGGATTGTAACAAGGCTCCATGGAGCCTTGTTCCGCCTGATTCCATTGAGACTGATTAGGAGAAATGTCTTCGCATGAAGGTAAGTTCAAGTTCTTTTGTTTTTCATAAAGGGGATGATTATTTTCCAATAGATCTGTGTTTTGCTGACGAACATTTTGGCTTGCTTTCTTCCTTGGAGTGGCACGCAGCGGTTTGGATACTTCAATTTCGTCTGCAAAAGGAAGAACGATGCTGTCACAACTAGCTCTTGTCTGCTCATTCTTTAAAGCAACGGGAACAAAGTCGTTACCGGGCTCCTTTAATCTAATTGAAGTGCAGCTTGCTAATCTTTTGCACTCTTGTCTGGGAATGCTTGCATCGTTCACAGCAGATACAGCCTCGGTTCTCAATGAGGCAAGGTGGGCAGGATGACAGAATGAATAATTTTCCCCCATTAAATGCGGCGTCTGCTGAGAGGCCAGTTGGCTTGCTCTCTTCCTTCGAAAGAGAAGTATTCCACAGGGTTGCATCCCGTCTTCCCACTGAGGGCTTTTTCGGACCCATGTCGTACCTGAGGAAACGCCTGGCATCTTTGACAAACGTCTTCGTCTATTACCTCCCTCATCGTCCTCAACATAGGGCAAAGAGTCCGCGTAAGAAAACGTTTCACTTCTTCCTCTTGCTATTCCTTTAGCCGTGGGGGACCTAACCAAGACACATCTATCTTTTGATAAAGGTGGCTGTACGGAATGACCTCGGAAACTGACAGAGGATTCATTCCATACATCGGCATAATAGGTGCTGAATTTCCTAACACCTTGTTGTGAGAAAGAAGCTGTCCGAGAGTCAGCCAAGAACGGAAGACGTTTTTCTGGGAAAATGGCTCCAGGATACTTAAAGCTTTTTGTCTTTGCACACTGAGGAGAAGTACGATTCCGGTCAAAATTGGGAAGAGGGCGCATTGTCTCCTCGAGTTCCTGCAGCTATTCACCTGGGTTGCTGTTCTGGTACTTCTCGTCGCTGGCTCCACGAGATCCACAACTTTGACGAGATCTACGTCCGATCTTTAAGCTCTGGGCCTTTGATGGGAGTCTTGACGGGCAGTTACGATCTCCAGAATGTTGATTCATGTAATCATTTTCATGTGTCAAACCACTGCTGAAGAGGAAAGAAAGAAACTACTAGATCATTTCAGGACCTGTTAATTGATTTCGATTATGTTTGAGTCAATTTTGGCGGTTTTCGTTAGAGAAAAGAAATCCGGCATGGTTAGCAGACTTTATGGAGGATTTTTGGAAATCGTGGGAGAAATAGAGTTAGTAAGTTTTTTGTTAGATTTTACGTTAATCATGCAAACTCTTTAAACTAAGCTACCCTAAAATTTCAAATAGAAGCTCCTCCAAAAACACACCTCCACTTCCCCCTAAAATACGTCTAGCAAATTGCAGAGGCAAACTGGACCCTTCCGATAACAAGCCCTCTCGAAATAAGTCCATGGACTGCTATAATGTCAGCTGTTTTGAACTGTCTTATGTTGTTACCTTAGTGTTTAATATGTTTTTAATGTCATTCAAGGCTAAACAATTTTGAAACGCAAAATTTCCTGCTGTAATATGCGCAAGCCATACCCACGTTTACACACAGTTTCCACGGTAAGGTATTCTGTAAACTGCTGCAAAACTGTGCCATGTCAGTTAACCCCGCTATGCGTGAGAGAGCGCGCGGGAAACACTATGTTCCCCTTCCCCTTCCATGTAATATGTTTTTCTTTTTCTTTGTGAACTGATCACAATATTTCAACGTTGACTTAAGGGATTCACTGATCCTTAATGAATGAATTCTTACGTTAAAAGAGTAGTGTCATTGTTTCTATTTGTCAGCTGTCCCAATGATTTTTGACCAGTGCTATAACTGGTGAAAAGTGTGTTATGTCAGTTGGCTTCTAATGGGTAATCATCTCACGGAATGGATAATATAATAACTGAGTTACGCTCTTCCAAACGTTTGCCTTAGACGCGTCTGGGCCCCTTTTGGGCCAGTTTACTGTCGCTAGTTCTATTAAGTAATTCACGTGGAGCTCGTAAGAACGCAGTATTCTGCTGTGACTTCGATGGTGTTCCATCTAAAGGCTACACTGTAAATTCAAAAGAACTGTTTTGGCCCCCAAATTGTGGCCGTTTCGTAGTGCTATTGTGAGGACTAATTTAACTCAAGGGCTGAAATGCATCTGAGCTAAGGGCTAAAACGAGTTCCAGGGGGAGTTGAAATTGTTTCAGGGTTAATTTGACCCTCTTGAGTAAGGGCCAGAATAGTTCTTATTTTATACTTTTAACTATAAGCACATGCCCCAGTGTAAATTCTCATTGTACCTGAAGAAGGCTGGTTTGGCCAGCCGAAATGTAGTACACTTTAAAAAGTAATTCTACGCTGCATCGGTCTCTGCTTCTATTATCATTTGTATTTGTTAAGCCGAGCAGATCAACAATTAATCCAACGTATACCAGCAGCCAGCGGGATTATCGTCCACGGCTGTTTTCTTAGAGATTACTTATTTTAAGGTCCGCAATGCACCAAGGGCTAAAATGAGTCCCAGAGTGGGTTAACATGGTCCTTAATAGGGCCGTTTTGCCCCAAATTGGGATAATATATAAATGGCCCCACAGGGACAGCTGAAATTGCCTTAGGCCACTTCAGCAAATTTGACACTAGCTTTGGGGCTGAAGCAGGTCTTCTGAATTTACAGTGTACAAATGATGTGATAGGACTAAGCATGCGATTTTGATAGGTTAGTTTTGTTTTCAGGATAGAGGAATTGGCTTAATTGGAGTTAAAGTTTAAGACTTCCGGTTTCCATGGAATTGTAAACTTTAAGTACGAAACACGAAGTTAGGCAAAAGTTTGCCATTAGATTCTCTAGCAGTGTAGAATATTGCGTTGTTTCTTGACGAGAAGCCAGCGACAGGTTGTTTAAGCGTAAAAGCCAATAGAGGTGCATGGCCTAGTTCAAGATCCGCAAGGTCGTGATCAGTGTGTGGAAGGGAAGTGAGCCCTGATTTCCCTAACATTTGTTGGAATAGTTCGGTACCGGCTTGGCAAGTTTTCCGCGGTGTCTAAACAAGTTACAAATGCAGTGCTTTCGTTTGCAACATTTAACCTTCGTGGAGGTCTTAGTTTGGTGACCCTAGGGTGACTTGGAGGATTTGCTGTTGACTGTTTGAGGGCCCTACAATAACTATTTAAAGACTGGAAACGTTCAATACGAAATTTAACGACAACTATATGCTGCGAGTTTGCTCCTTGAAGAGTAGCATACTTTAGCAAGTCTCGAAATGCGTCTTTTCCAAACACGGTATTTACCAGAAATAAATATTCGCACGCTGTAATCGCGCGTTACATGTTTCAGTCTCCTTATGAGTGTTTGGTTGTTGTTATCCCGAAAGCTCCATCCTACTCAATAAAATCATACTATTTGTGGCAGTTTTATTTGAAGAGTTAGTGATGTTTTAATTTTTTTAGGTCTGCCGTTTTTCCGATCAAAACCGGAGAGTTTTACTAGGATTTGATATTTGCAATTACAGAAGTTCGTCAGCGTGTCGGTAAACGATATAAACACTCCCCTAAAACAAGCAACAGCTCTTTACCACTGCTGGCAAGATGTTCTGTTTGATTTACGCAGAAACGAAACGCGTCAAAATGCCTCTTACTTCGATAAGATTAAATTAGAACCCGAAGTGAAAGCGAGAAATGACTTCTTTTCTTCGGACAGTTTTAATTCCTATTGAGATTCTGTTTTTAATTGGTCTAAACACGAACCCTACCACAAACATTGTCGTGCTTTTAATATAAAAGTATTTAAATAAAAGTTATGATGTTATGTTATGTTATATGTTATCTTATGTTATGTTGCGAGTAAGAAGAAACGTACTGAACAGAAAGGTGTTTCTTGACTTACGTAGTTCCTAATCGTTCCTGTCGCCGTGGATTCTGTTCTTGGTTATCCAAAATTTGTTCTGGCTCCAATTTTCGGGTTCTTCCCTTGTCATCACTTTGTTCCGACTGGAACCTGCAGTTTTCCATTCTTTGGGGTTACAACACAAACTAAAATGATTCGCTTGCTTGGACAAGACGAGTGCCTCTCTTGCTGGTCGAGCTGTAAACAGCGAACTGGTCTGCACTTACACGGCGCTCGTATTTACATAAAGCAGCCCAACCCTAGCTTTTGGCATGTTGTTCTCCGGTCTGAAAATACAAATCCAAGCCTAATTTGGTAATGAGACCTGAAGTGGAATGAAACGTACGCAACAGGTATTGAAGTTTAATTAAGCAATAAACGCACTAGGGCGATTAATTGTAATCTCTGGAATAAGTGTTCATACGTAACTCAAACGTAATTTGAAATTAAAACAGGTATTTATATTTATAGGTGTAATGACTCGGCTCAGCCCTAGCTTTTGGGATGCTATTTTTCGGTCTGAAAATACGAGTCCAAGCCTAATTTGGAAATGAAACCTGAAGGTATGAAGATGTACGTAATTATAACAACAACAAGCTTTACGTACTGATTACGTAAGATGTACCTAATTACGTCATGTTTGGGCGGTCTTTCTCTGAAATTTAAATGTAATTAGATAATTTTGTGTGGGAATAATCCCAAGTATTAAAAGGTTGTTAGGCCAAATGCCTTTTTCTCATTTGAACCGACCAATGCAGAGTTCGGCCATTACGAAAACAACACCAACTGTAATTTTATTCAGCTGTAGGTATTCACTCTAGTTTTGATATATGTATGCTTTATTCCTTTAGCTCGGACCACAGCATCAGCAATGCTTTCGAATCCTACTTTTGTTTCATGACTGCAATTGTCCTTCACAGATGATGCTGGGTTACTGCGACTCCTGATTCAGACTTTAACACCGACAAAACGGATGTCCTCTGGCAATGCTAGGCCAATATTCCACGGTTAATGTTTGGTGACTGAATAAAAGAATAAAAGGAAGAAAGAACGAACGAACGAACGAACGAACGAAAGAAAGGAATAACCGAGAGGGAGAGTTAAATCATAGTTATACAGTATAATAAACTAATATTTTTCTTAATATTTGTGATGCTAGCTCTTATGTAATCTTATTTCCTTTGTTATTCTTTAAAATCCGGATTAAAGGAAAGTTAATTATATTTATTCAAATAATGTTCATTTAAAGATCAAACAAACCTAGCCATAGACTCGTGCTGTGTATGTGTGTGGTTTGTGTGTTTGAATGCAAATCAGTGGAAAAGGGCCGACCGCTGCCTTCATGATAGGTGGTTCTGACAATTGACTCCTGGGGCTAGATTCGCAAAGCTCGTCCAAGTTAAGATGTATCCCTTGTATTGTTTCTTAACAATTAACTATTGTCGGGCTAATAATAGGCTATTGTCAAGAAATAACACTTAGGTTACATCTTAGTTTAGTAGGGGTCCGTGAATCTGGCCCCTTGTCCTCAAATAGCTTATGGCGTTATAATGTAATAGGCCATTTCCGAGTTGCTTTAAGCCTCACTATGAAAGCGAGGCTAAGTGCAAAGTTTTTATTACGAAAATCAGGTTTCATTCATATGCAAACAAAACTGATTTTCATATGAAAAGCTTTGCACTTAACCTCACTTTCATAATGAGGTTTACGGCAACTCGGAAATGGCCTATTGTGGTAATAGAGCGCATATATTTGCTTCGAATTCTGTTTAGTTCACAGTTGTCGGGTTTTGCGTCTGTTATAATTGGACAGATTAATTACTTTGGTTTTGATTTTACGAATCCCGGTCACTTCAAATATACTAGAAATACGACAAATTTATAGCGGAAAATACTTTATTTCTACGGTTGTTCTTGTTTTGTTTTGTTTTGGTTTTTTTTTTCTATTTAGGGCTTCCAAGGCTGACTTCAGAGAGCTGTAGCAATTTGTGCCAGCTACAGTAGACTGCAAGCAGTCCCTTTCTGGTCAGTCGAGATGGTGCGCTCACAGCGCAGCGAGACTGGAGCGAGGAGAAATAAACGAGAAGAGACTGGGGGAGAGAAGGAAAAGAAAGGGACTGCGCTGCTAACTGTAACAGACGCGTTCGAATTTCCCGTCGCTCCAGCAACGGAAAATTCCGATTGGTCTATAAACAATAGCTGCTGTCAAACAAGTTTGATGTGTAATTAACTTCTTCACACGTTTGATGTCAACACTTCAGATCACTAGGAAAATGGTTTCAGTCGTGAAAGAGAGTAGCAGCGATGTCTTGGTAAATTTAAGCGATCAAGTCGGCGGCTTAGTTCTCAAAGAGGGACAGAAGCTAGCAGTAGAAGCGCTCTTGTCGGGAAAAGATGTAATAGCCGTTCTTCCCACTGGTTTCGGGAAATCCATTACATATCAGCGAAACACTTTGCCATCACGGCTTCGATCGTGTTGTTCCACTTCGCAGTGTTATCGAAGACCAGTTGCAGTCAAATGACTTTGGTTTAAAAGCAGTTGCTTTCGACAAGATCACAAAATTATTAAAAGACATTGGTGCCAACTAGTAAAATGTAATTTTCGCATTCGCGGAACAAGCCTTGTCGGCAGATTTCACCGCAGGATGCTTACATATGATATTAACAACAGCTTTCCAATTGTCCTTTGTGTGGTCGATTTCTTTTACTCTGGGCCTCGAAGAAAAATTCAAATGCACCACAACTTCTAGCGATTTTGGCTTTTCAGAGAAGCTTGGATCAATGCCCAAGCTCGGCGATTCTTCCTCTTCGCTCCTATATTCTGGTGATTGAATAACAATGCGGAGTTGTTATTCAGTTAATTGGATTTTTAATGGGTTTAACAAATTGTGGGCGGAGTTCAGCCTGAACGCATCTGTTACAGCTAAGAGCGCAGTCCCTTTCCCCTTTTTCACGCCTTTCCCCAAGCCCCCCTCCGCTCGTTTGCTCCAGTTTTTTCGCGCTCGGCTATTTCGCGCAACCTCTCGACTATCCAGAAAGGGACTGCTTGCAGTCTTTCCCCAAGCCCCCCTCCGCTCGTTTGCTCCAGTTTTTTCGCGCTCGGCTATTTCGCGCAACCTCTCGACTATCCAGAAAGGGACTGCTTGCAGTCTACAGCTACAGTTTCTTACGGAGCTTTTCTGCAGTTTTTCTCCCGTATACAGACAGGATTTCTAATTGGAAGTTTTTGTTTTCACCCCTACACAGAAAGTTACCTTTAAGACCTTTAAAAAAACAAAACACACTGAATTCACATTGAAGGGAGATTTTTTCAGCCAATTAGTCGATTTTCTTGTGATTTCGGACCAATATAGCTGCAAGAAATAGCTCAGCAAACTCAAACACTATGTTAGAAAACAAAATTCGGCCCTGTAAAATGTAGTTAGATTATTTCGTAGTGGTTAATACCTACTATTAAAAGTTTATTAGGCCATATTCTTTCGTATAATATATAAATAATAAAAAAAAAATAAATAGGAATTTCAGTGGAATCCACGGAGTGGCTCTTCTCTCCACTGTTTCCAGGTCGAATTGGAATTTGGAAATGTTGGTTTTTGTGGAGGGAGGAAAACCGGAGTACCCGGAGAAAAACCCTTGGAGCAGGGACGAGAACCAACAACAAACTCAACCCACATATGACACCGAGACCGGGAATCGAACCTGGGCCACATTGGTGGGAGGCGAGTGCTCTCACCACTGCGCCATCCCTGCTCCCATGGATAAGAGGGTTGGTTTCTAAAGAAACTGCGTTGCTGTGTTGGTGGGGAATAGAAACGATAATGTTCGTTTTATCTACAGAGTTGATAACCAAAAGTAAATTGGCCACTGTAAACAGATCTGACTGCTGACGTTTCGAGCGTTAGCTCTCGGATTCGCTCAGACGAATTAGGGCTAACGCTGGAAATGTCAGCACTGGAATCTCTTTACGGTGGCCAATTTGCCTTTATTTATTAACTCTATTAATAAACCAACTCAATCATATAAAATATGAGCAACCCAGATTTCGGCCCTTACAAGACAACATGCATCGATTATGATATTGCTCAGGCTCCCAGGTTTGTTTCACCTCTGCAGTTCTTAAGTTCTGCCGGAGACATTTTACGAATTATTAGCTTATTTTGATGTTAAAGTTGCTAGTTTGATGTTGAGGAAATTTATCCTGCAAGCTTGAAAAAAAGAAAAAGTTTGAAAACAGATAAGACCAGATAAGAACGTGTTTACAGCTTTGTTGTCCCTTGGATGACCATCGAAATCACCAACTAATAAACGAATGAACATTAGTCTCAATTATTACGTGTAATACTTCACTTCTGACCGATGTTGAAAAAATTTGGCACTGATCTGTGAACGAAATCTGCTAAATTCGACAGCTTATAGCTTGACTACGTAATTTCTGCCAATAAACTGAATTGTTTTTAACCTTTCGCTTGGTAATCCCTTACTTGTTTAACAATTACCTGTTTCACAGGCACTCGGCATTAAAAGTTAGTTATGCTAAACTGTGGCCGGCTTATTACGTAAAACCATACACTCGTAAAATGACAGTTTACAAAATTTGGTGGAAGCGCCGAATATTCATGCCAGTGAGCGCGTAGAAAACGTTTGAGACGATGGCCTTACTTGTCTCCTCAAGGACTTACCACCAATTTGAAATGAATGGTTGAAACCGACTTCTCGAATAAAATTTAAGTTTATATATACATCAGCATTGCGGAGAATATTTTTTATATTTGTACTGTAAGGTCTACTGTTTTCTACTCAGCCAGGAGAATTTCCTGGAGTTGTCCCCAATGTTTTAGTTTACAGCTGTAGTTTAGTAAGGTTAGACGGAGGAACTTAAACATACACAGGGAAATAAAATGTTATTTTACAAATTATGTAATTTTGTCGAAACCAATCTGGACTTTCTCTTCCATTTTCCATATAAGGTAGTAGTCCCACGCAAATTTGCGTGTATCCGGGCGGGTTTATGACGTGAAGGGTGGCGCAATTTTTTCTAAAATAGATTTTTTGGTAGCCTGCGTAGCAAGCGTTTCCGTGCTGTTTCCGTGGCGTTTCATTTCTCGCGCGGCCAAAACCGAGAATCTCGTTCCTTGGTCTTTCTTTGCTCCGAAACAGCACGGAAACGCTTGCTACGCAGGCTAATTTTTTGGTGCAACACATGGGGACGTGTTTGAGCCCACGCTTACGGTGTCCATCCCTGGCTCCTGAATCGAACTGATGGGAAATTGTAAATTCTCTCCGAAATGGAACTCACCAAAAAAATTGTGCAATTCTGAGAAATTTTTCAAGCATCACTCACAGTGGCAATTCAAAATACGATTTCCAGTGGGCCAGTGGGCTTGTTATCGCAATGGAGTAAACAAAGCATGCTGGGAAATCTCCAATGGAGGTCGGTTTTACACAATGTAAGCGGAATACTCTAAGGCGTATGCGCACAACGTACTTCTAAGGAACAGGGAAACCAACAATCGTGCGCGCGCTTTTCGGCCGCTCAGAAACTTGTCTCGGGGTAAATATATTTTTTAGTTTTTGTTTATATGTGAGGTTATATGAACGTCATGTCTATTGATTTATCGTCGGAATCCATTGCGGAGACTTCTGTGCAACAATTTTGCGTGGAAATGATGAAACGCCTCGATTTTCAACGAAGGAACGAACACTTCTGTGATGTGATTTTAGAAGTTGGCCCCGGTGACGATCAAGCTCGCTTGAAAGCTCACAGAATCGTGTTATGTGCAGCGAGTCCGTTCTTTTACAACGCTCTTAACAGTGACATGAAAGAGAAGGAAGAAGGAGTGATCCGATTGGAAGAGACCAGCAAACCTGTGATGGAAGACGTGTTGGAGTATCTGTACACTGGACATGTTGATATCAATGAACAGAATGCTTTTGATCTCGTAACTATGGCAGATTATTTCCTTCTTTCAGGCTTGAAATCTTTATGCGCTACCGTTCTAATACATTCGTTGTCTTTTTCCAATTGCGTAGAGGCTTATTATTTTGCTTTGAAGTATCAATGCCCTGAATTGCAGCAAAAGGCGAGGGATTTTATCTTTGAAAACTTTATGAGTGTAACAGAATCGGAAGATTTTCTGAACTTGGATATGAAACAAGTGGAAGAGTGGATTTCAAACGATGAAATCAGGGTGAAAGGAGAGGAAGAAGTTTTTCAGGTGATTGTGAAGTGGATGGAACGAAATGAGATGCAAGAAAGATTCTGTGAGTTGTTTCGTCATGTACGCCTTCTTTACTTGTCACAGAGCTATATTTTTGATGTTATTCTTCCACATCCCTCAGTGAAAGATTGTGAAACATGTACAACATTTACATCAAATGCAATGAGAGAGGTTGCAAATGCCTCCGAAGAATGCTTTTTTGTCCAGTCACCAAGAACTTGCCTTAAGACCCATGAGGATTGTCTTGTTGCTTGTAGCAAAAAGCACACATTTTGCTATGTTCCTGTGGAAGACAAGTGGTACTTGCTGTCCAAAAGAAGAGTTGGCCAACATGTGGCGGTTAGTCATGGTAAGCTGTATTCAATTAGAAGAAACAGTGCTGGTTTGTGTGTTATCGAGCAGTATGACCCAATGACAAACACTTGGACAGCCATGAATCCCACAGCTGAGTTGGTTACAGCTACTTCTGCAAGTCCAGTTACTTTCCAAGGGAGTGTGTATTATGTTGGTGGATATTTGAGAAATAACAATCAGCCAACCGACAAGGTGCACAAGTACAATCCTGACACTAACACATGGCAAGAATTAGCACCAATGAGCATTGCAAGGGGTCGTGTATGTGTTGTCGCTGACAGAAACTCTTTGTATGCGATCGGAGGCGAGTCAGCTTCCAAGGAATGTTTGGATGTGGTAGAGAAGTTTGACCCTGAAAAAAACTGTTGGAGGAGAGTTGCTTCGACCCTTGAAAGAAAAATGATGTGTTCCGGGACATTTGTAAGAGGAAAAGTGTTTCTGTTTGCAGGTTTTACTGACTCAAAGCAACTTGCAAATATAACAATTGAAATGTATGATCCAGTTATCGATGTTTGGACTAGTATTGAAAGCACAGCTGCACCAAAAATCTCTCTTGCCGCAGTATGTTTTAAGGGAGATATATTTGTGAGCGGATTTTGGGGCACAAATAATGCCTTGCAGCACCTTATGCAGGCTTATAATGTTGAAAAAAATGAATGGAAGACCTGTTCATTTAATGAACATAGAGATGGTTCTTTGTTACGCACATTGGCTGCTGTGAGAATACCAAGAGAGACTTTAAAAGTCTGTAACGTGGTATCAGAGACTTAAATGTCTTCATATCCCTACCTGGCTTGTCGCACTACTCCAAACTGTTGTAGCCAATCAAGGAGAGAGTTTCTTAACAGTGAGTGACTGGGTTACTGATTTTGCTGATGATTTACACATGGTTTGTGTGAACAATACACTGTTGGGAACGGATTTTGGGGACAGATAATTCCTTTCATTTTTTTGTTGCCTTGAAATGTTGATAAGAATGAAAGAAAACCCTGTTCAGTTATTGCACATAAAATACATCCTCCCCCTCCCCCCCCAACTTCCTGGGCAAAGCCCCGGGCATATGACTGTTTTTTTTTTTAAAGATGCTTGATCAAAGACAAAGGTACTACTGGTTAGGACTGAAAAGGCATTTTGTTGGCGATGTCGTGTGTGTGTGTGTCTGTTTTCAAGGACCTAAATAAATTATATAATTCTCTTAACCCTGAAGTTCAGAATGCTTCTAGTTTTGCTGTGTTCACTTCTAACGTACCTTAGGTTTTCTCTCTTAATATAGAAATATGTTACTTCTTTTATAGTATGCTTGAGTGTACTCTTTTCTTCTTTTTTCCTTTCCTTTTGTTTTTCCTTTTCACTTTTTTATTCTAATCTAATGATTATTCTTGTATATTAGAAATATTAATATTTTATATATTAAGATGGACGGTGTGCGACAAATGCAGACTGCAGACTTGCAGACTTGCAGACCTGCAGACCTGCAGACTTGCAGACTTGCAGACCTGCAGACTTGCAGACTTGATGGACTCAACATACTGGCCTTTCCCAATTCATTTTAAAAATAATATTGTGTAATCTCCACATCATGCGCTGTCCGCTTAGTACGCTTTAAGGCTACTTGGCTACTTTCACGGTTGTCCTTCAGGACAACCGTGAAGACTTGCCGACCTGCATTCTTCCGGATTTTCGCGACTTTGGAATTTAACGAGAATTATATGCTAGTGTTGTTGATTCCATGGAGTGTTGCTGATTCACTAGCTCGCGGCATTTAGTACGATGGAGTGATATAATCCCCTGTGGAGGCATGTGTTGTTTACGAAATTTTAAGAGCTAAAATCTCGCGCAGGAATTTTTAAATTCAAACTAACTTTGGCATGGCGACCACTTGAGCAACACGTCTTCATAATTTTTTTTGCTATTCTAACTTTGAACTCGCATATCTCGATAGCCAATTATTAATGTCTTTTGAATATTAAACGCTGTGCAGCTAATTCGTTCTTGCCAGGCGTTCGATACCCGATAAATTCAATGCAACAGGCCTCGTTCGTCGGAGAGTTTACCCGATCCTGATATTTTAGAGAATAAAAAAAATCACTAAAATTGTATTTTTGTCAGAACCTAGCCCTTATTATGCTGTTTGCTATATAGTTTGACAACGTTTTCTCAAAACTGGCGCACGTAAGAATTTTACTCCGGAAGGACAATCGTGAAAGTAGCCAAGTATCAAAGCCCCGGCATAGTAAATCGAACCCAATCGAACTAAATTTCAATCGAACTCAATCGAACTCAATCCGTGGATTGATGAGATTGAGTTCGATTGAGTTCGGCAATCGAACAAAATCGAACTCACCGAAAAGAAAAAAAATCAATCGAACCAAATCGAACGTTCGATTTTCAAATTCGTGATTTGTGTAAAACAGGAAAACATTGAAAATCTCTAACCATCTTGGAAGCTCGATTTACTTCAGTCTGGAGTATAGCGCGCGAGTTTTTCGTAAACGAAAAGAAATTACGCAGAAATGGCTTCAGATGCGCCGTGGATTGTAAGCTTCAAATGCGTAGTAAAAAGGCTACCAGGAATGCCGCTTTGACGCTAAGGATGGCGAAGTTTTTTAGTAATTTGCTTGTATTTTTGCATAAAAGTAGCCCTTCGATTTGTCATTCAGCAATTGTAAGTTAGTGAAAAAAGGAAAGGGTACGACAATTTCGGAATACGCCAGCGGGAATAATGATAGCTTTGTTCTGTTATGTTCTGTTTTCTTAACTGCCGTGGACAGTTTATAAATGGGGTTTCTGTTATTGAATAAATTGTAACGAAGCACAAGAAAAACCTGCTTTGATGGGCTTGCTTTGGGCTTACTTTGTATAGGTTTACCAGAGCCAATCAAACTCAATCAATTAAATTGTGTTTGATTGAGTTCGGTTTCCGAACTCAATCGAACACAATCCGATGGATTTAGTTCGATTGAGTTCGATTTGTTCGATTGAATTCGATTTGTTCGGAAATCGAACTCACTGAAAGTCTGGTGTTCGATTTCGTTCAATTGCCGAACTCAATCGAACTCAATCCACGGATTGAGTTCGATTGAGTTCGATTTACTATCCCAGGCAAAGCGTACCAAGCGGACAGCGCATGATATGGAATGGCGGAGGTTACAAAATATTATTTTTAAAATGAATTGGGAAAGGCCAGTATGTTGAGTCTGCAAGTCTGCAGGTCTGCAAGTCTGCAAGTCTGCAAGTCTGCAAGTCTGCAGGTCTGCAAGTCTGCAGGTCTGCGGGTCTGCAAGTCTGCAAGTCTGCAGTCTGCATTTGTCGCACACCGTAAGATGGATAGTCCTGCCAATGACATACTTATTAAATTATTTTTTAACATTAGAATTATCCAAGGTAGTCTGTTACATAAGCCTGATCAGCTTCCTCAGGCTACCTTGCCTCGTTAATGTTTAATTTGTTAATGTTGCATTTGTGTGTGTGAGGCAATCAATACACTGGATAATAAACTGTGTGTGCGTGGGACACTGACTGTAAGATAAATGTGTATATAGATTTCAAAAGATCCAGTGGTGCTTTATAGTGTAATTAATTTTGGAAAAAATGTTTACAAGTAGAAGGGTAAGAAAATAAAATAAAACACTTGGCTCCTGTTGACTTAGATATTAGATCGCTGTCCATCATAAAGGTTGAATATAGGATCCAAAGCAATGAAGAATGAATTAGGTGTTGCCTTCTTCATTCAAGTCCTTGTGAGTGAGAAGTGTTAAGATGGAGTTCAGTAAGATCAACCATACTGATTTCTTAAAAGTTGAACTTTTTTCATTTGCTTGTTGGTTTGTACTGTAATGCTGTGGTGAAAACGTAATAAAGCGGAACCCCGTTAATACAACCACCTTTGGGCTGTGAAAATGTGGTCCGACGAAGAGATGGTTGGATTAACAAGGTTGTAAAACTGAGGAAATGACTGGACTTTGAATTTGTTTGGGCACAAAAAAGTGGTTGTAGTAACAAGGTGGTCGTCTTACCGTGGTGGTCCTAAGGCAGGATTCCACTGTAGTCACAAAGATATGTAACCCAAACTAATTAATGACTGATGGTGTCATAACAAGTCATTCTCTGGTCTTGAACTCTTTTCAGTCCATCCACTTTTCTCCATAACTACACTGTAAGTACGGTATGCACTCAGTCAGGTGTCTTGCTGGAATTGGGCTGCAATGCAATAAATTAGAATAGCTATTACTATAGACCCTTCCTCAGCATCCACAATTCCTGATAAGAAAGTTTTATTTAGGGCTCTATTATCTGAAGTGAATTACACAACATTCTATGATATAGTTGAACTGCAGATGAAAAAACATTAATAAATAAGAGACCTGGTCACAGTTATGTATACTAAGCAACTTGAAGAAGAAAGCTCAACTCCAACTCCAAAGTTATCCATTCTTTGAACAACTGGGGCCAGGTATGGAAAAAGGACACCGGAAAATTACATATTTTGCATTGAAATAGGCTCAGGGTTTGGAGAATTAACCGAGCTGCACACTCCCAGGAAACATTTTGAGCAGGCCTTGTACCCCTGGGGTATTAGTTTTGTAGCTTTTTGATTATTCCAATGGGGTCTTAAAATTCAATTTGATAGTGAGGTCTATAGCATACAAAGGAATTGAATGAACATCAATATTCCTGGAGCTTATTCCTTTCTCTATAATGCACATGTCACAATTTTTTCTTGGACTCTCCTTCTTGGCCCTAGGATAAGGGAGAGTGGTGGAGGTGTGTTAAATGGTGCTCAACCTTTTGGCTGCTACTGGTAACACGGGTTCTCTTTGTTGTTTCTGTTTCTTTCCGCCTGGAATTCCTCATTAAAGAAAACAGGAAGTGGATAAATATAAGAAGAAAGCAGATCCTCCAATAGCCGTGTAAATTTCACCCCCATCCCCACCTCTCTTAAAAGGTGTCCCTTGAATATACTTGATACTTACTTGATTACAAACTTTGTTTTTAAACTCATTTTGTCAAAAAAATATGTATTGAGCTGAGGTGAGAGATGATTTGGGTTTGAAGTCATTGGCAACCTTGCCTCCTACCCTGACGTTCCTTGGCTCGTCACGTCACGCACTCTTCCCCACTTGGAGAGGAGTGCGTGACTTGACGAGTCAATAATCTGAGGGCTCTATTTTGCACAGCGGTATGCCCCTATAAAAATTGGCGCGATTTTCTTGTTAGTTGTCAATCTCGTACCCAGAGTATTCAGGCTTTTTGGTCAGCGGGGCAACGCCGGGAAGACTCTGGGGACATCGAAAAAATTCAAATTTTTTGATTGGCTGTTCGGTAACGGTTTCCATTGTTTTACCGCAGAAATCCTGCGGTAATAAAATTCGATGTCCCCAGAGTCTTCCCGGCGTTGCCCCGCTGACCAAAAAGCCTGAAGACTCTGGGTACGAGATTGGTTAGTTGCATTCTCGTCCCCAGAGCCGCCTAGTCCTCTTAGCCGCTGGAGGCTGGGCACGAGGACCAAGTGGCTCTGGGGACACAGGATTACGGAAGTCCTAGATTCTAGGACTTCCGGTATTCATGTATGAAGTCTTGAAATGTCATTAAATTCAGTGAGAATAACATGGCGGCTGCTAGAGGCGAAAAGTTTATTGAGATACTGGCGAATGTTCTGCGTCTTCTTATTTTGGAAAGATTCTCTTCATGAGCAGCTTGGGAACGCAATTAGAATTATTGTCGAAAAAACGAGGGATGAGTCAGGTGTCTCTGCCTTCGACAAATCCTTGACATTCCAGCTTTTGCCCGTCCATCATTTTGGTCGCATCGCCGTTAAATGCGCTGATACGGGATCAGATATCAAACTTGACAGCATGAAACTACCATCTGCAATGATTGAGTTGATGTACTCCACTCAGTTCTTCTAAGAATTATGCTTTTAATAATTTTAATACATGAATGACATTAGAAGGATAATCTGTGCCTATACTGTTGTACATAGGTGACTGATTATCAGCAGGAGCCCATTCCTGTTATCAGACAAACTAGTAACATTCCATCTCTAGTATTTATGCCTGCAAATTAACTACCATGCAGATTCATCGGGTAACTCATTCACTTGTTATATTACACATTGACATTTGTGTGTTAAATCATGTTATGTGTCCTCGTAGCCTTCAAGAGACTTATTTTGAGTTCATTGGGTTCAGTGACTGTTCCAAATATTAAGTGAATTAAAAAGTTGTTTTAAAAAAGACCAAATGTTGAATGCAATTTCTATTATGACATAAAATACAATTTTAAGGAATTTTCATATTTTCAGTGACACTCTTTATGTCTCAAAGATAATTCTAGCAGGTATTAGACTTGAAGGGATGACAGTGCACATGTAAATTATTTGTGTTGCCCTCTTCCACGTTCAAGCAAGTAATTCCCCAAATTACGCCACCACCCCCTCCCCCCCCCCCCCGAAAAAAAAATCCAGTCAGAAAATGGATGTTGCAAAACAACTGCATATTAAACATTGTTAATAATTAATAATATTCATAGGGAAATAATTATTTTTAGACCTGTTCCTAGGTATGCTAAGTGCCATGTTTTCAAATGTACCTATTGTTGCACTGACAGTAACAGCAACAGAGAAAACAAGAGATATAATTTCAAATGCCTTAGAGATGGTGGATCCTGTCATCATATCATTGAAGTGAACTCAAACGGAAAGAACATACTTTACATTGCTGCTAGATACCAACATACATGAAATCAAATAGAGGCCTTCTCGCTGCCTTACATCGCAAAGCTAAAGGAACTGAGAGAGATGTCCCGTACTGTACTTTATTCCAAGTTAGAAATTTGTGGGGAATGCTCCAGCCATTTGTGATCGTCACTTGGGAAGCAGTTTGCACAGATAGGCTCGGGAAATTTACACTGCACGAAAAATTGGATTTGCTCTTCTTTTGATCCGTATCAAAGATGAGGTCAAATGTAATAACATTTTTGACAACACATTTGATGCACATCAAATATGCGACGCCTTTGCATATACCTTTGACTCGAATCAAAAGTGAGTTCAAATGTATTAACAACTTTGACCCTACCTTTGACGCGCGTCAAATGGAAATCAAACAGCTTTGACTCCGCCAATGACGCGCATCAAAGGTGGATCAAATATATGATATCTTTGATTAGAAACAAATTTGACTTCACCGTGAATCAAATGCGGCCTTTGTCACCTGTGATTCGAATCAAAGATAATCAAAGGCGGCCTTTGACAGTCTTTGACCACACATTTGATGTGCGCAAAGGCGTTTTTTCGTGCAGTGTTTAGCCATTCAATGGCGTAGAACTGCGAGCTCTTTCACTTTTGTCTCAACCAACGAAAGCTCCTGGGAAGATAGACTCTTTCGTAAATGTTTTTTATCTTGTGAAAACAAGGTTGACAGAGTGTTTTTGTTAGGAAAATTATCATCAAGCGAAACTTCCCTTCCCGATAAAAACTCTAAAGACTTTTGCCAACTCCACACCGTGTTTCCTTCACGAAACTATTGACAGCGTGGTTTCTAATTAAAACCCGTTTGATTATAACACCTACAGACGCGGTATGCGACAAATGCAGACTGCAGACTTGCAGACCTGCAGACTTGCAGACTTGCAGACTTGCAGACTTGCAGACTTGCAGACTTGTAGATTTGATGGACTCAACATACTAGCCTTTCCCAATTCATTTTAAAAATAATATTGTGTAACCTCCGCCATTCCTGACATCATGCGCTGTCCGCTAAGTACGCTTTAAGGCTACTTGGCTACTTTCACGGTTGTCCTTCAGGACAACCGTGAAGATTTGCCGACCTGCATATTTTTACGACTTTGGAATTCAACGAGAATTATATGCTAGTGTTGTTGATTCCGTGGAGTGTACGATCGAGTGATATAATCCCCTGTGGAGGCATGTGTTGTTTACGAAATTTTAAGAGCTAAAATCTCGCGCAGGAATTTTTAAATTCAGACTAACTTTCGCATAGCGACCAATTGAGCAACACGTCAACATAATTTTTTTGCTATTCTAACTATGAACTCGGATATCTCGATAACCAATTGCAATTATTAATGTCTTTTGAATAACGCTGTGCAGCTAATTCGCTCTTGCCAGGCGTTCGATACCCGATAAATTCAATGCAACAGGCCTCGTTCGTCGGAGAGTTTATCCGATCCTGATATTTTAGAAAATAAAAAAAATCACTAAAACTGTATTTTTGTTAGAACCTAGCCCTTATTATGCTGTTTGCTATATAGTTTGACAACGTTTTCTCAAAACTGGCGCACGTAAGAATTTTATTCCTGAAGGACAATCGTGAAAGTCGCCAAGTATCAAAGCGTACCAAGCGGACAGCGCATGACATGGAATGGCGGAGGTTACATAATATTATTTTTAAAATGAATTGGGAAAGGCCAGTATGTTGAGTCTGCAAGTCTGCAGGTCTGCAGGTCTGCAAGTCTGCAAGTCTGCAGATCTGCAGGTCTGCAGGTCTGCAAGTCTGCAAGTCTGCAAGTCTGCAGGTCTGCAAGTCTGCAGGTCTGCACAGGTCTGCAGGTCTGCAGTCTGCATTTGTCGCACACCGCCTACAGATGTTGTAAAAATTTTGCCAACGGCATTTTCGGAGAATCTTTAGCGATTTATTAGCGTCCGCCATCGTGCTGCATTTCTTTTTGTTTTTCGCGCGTTTTTCGTTTTTTCTTTTCAGTCGCCCATCCCACGCTCTGCCGCTAACATTTTCACTTCCGTTTTAGATTTCTATTGTTAGGAACTAGCCAACCAAATCCTGTGTCCCCAGAGCCTCCTTTCCCTCGTGCGAAGGCCCCGCCGGCTAAGAGGGACAGGAGGCTCTGGGGACGAGAATGGGTTAGTTGTTGAATTTCACTTTTTCGCCATCTTCTCCCCTTGAATCTGTATATTTTGTCTCGCTTTTACACATGGATTCTCTCCTTGAACCAGTCGCTGAGACCGAAAAACCGCAGTTTTGTGTGGAAATGATGAAACGCCTCGATATTCAGCGAAGGAACGAACACTTCTGTGATGTGACTTTGGAAGTTGGCTCCGGTGACGATCAAGCTCGCTTGAAAGCTCACAGAATCGTGTTATGTGCAGCAAGTCCGTTCTTTTGCAACGCTCTTAACAGTGACATGAAAGAAAAAAGAGAAGGAGTCATCCGATTGGATGAGACCAGCAAAGCTGTGATGGAAGGCGTTTTGGAATATCTATACACTGGATATGTTGACATCAATGGACGGAATGCGTATGATCTGTTTGCAAAGGCAGATTATTTTATTCTTCCAAGTCTAAAAACTTTGTCGGCTAATTTCATTATGCAAACGGTGTCCCTCGTTAACTGTGTTAAGGTGTATTATTTTGCCACGAAGTACCAGTGTGAAGAGCTACAGAAAAGAGCGAGTGATTTTATTCTGAAGAACTTTGTTGCAGTAGCTGGAACTGAAGATTTCCTTAATTTGAGCAGCAAAGAGGTCGGGGAGTGGATTGCTAGTGACGAAATCATCGTGGAAGGAGAGGAAAAAGTTTTCGAAGTAGTTGTAGAATGGGTGGAAAAGAATGGTTGCAAGAAGCACCAATTCTTTTATGACCTGTTTCAGCACGTTAGGTTTATCCATGTACCCCGAAACTATTTGTTGAAAGTCATCCTGTCGCATTGTCTTGTGAAAGACAGGAAAAGATGTGTGGATTTAGTCCTAGATGCAATGAACTGCATGTCTGAGGGCACGGAGGAGTGCTTCTTCTCAATGCCACCAAGAAATTGTCTAAAAACCTATGAAGATGCTATTGTTGCTTGTGGGCCAAGAAGGGCAATGTGTTACATTCCATCAGAAAAGAAGTTGTATCGGTTGTGCAACATGCCATCCAACGGTAGTAGCCTGAGTGCTTGCCATGGTAAATTGTATGTTCTTAGTGGAACTTGTTCTACTGGCAGCTTTCTAAATCGTTATGATCCATTCCTTAACCTGTGGTCCCCAATGCACACGCCAGAGACAGTGTATCCATATGCTGCTGTTGTTACTTTCCAAGGTTTCTTGTATGCTGTTGGTGGAACAGACAAGAATTGCAAGGATGTCACCTCTGTGCAGAAATACAATCCAGACACAAATCTGTGGCAGGCAGTTGCCCCCTTGAGTAGCCCCAGATCAGATGTGTGTGCAGTTGCCGATGACAGTTATCTGTATGCTATTGGAGGTTTAGATAATACAGATGCAGCCCTAGACATAGTTGAGAGGTTTGATCCCAGAAATAACACTTGGGATAAACTTCCTTCAACTCTGGGAAAGAGAACTGGAGCTAGTGGTGTGATAATTAAACAGAAATTGTTCATATTTGGAGGCGTGGAATCATCAGCTCGTAATGGTTGTGAAATGTATGATCCAGTCACCTCGGTGTGGAGTGAAATTCCAAGTCCTGTTGCACCAGGAAGTTTTGGAAGTGCAGTTAGTTTCAAGGGGCAAATATTTGTTGCTATAGATTTTCAAGGTGATCATGATGGGGATCAAAGGTTATTACAAGTATACGACATTGATCAAAACAAATGGGAACTCATTTTGCCTCTTTCCAAGTTTTACCAATTATCCGTTCTGAGAATATCAAGAGATGTGCTAGCAAAATGCACACTAGTTGATTACTGAGGCTTGCACTAAGTCATAACATACATTGCTTATCATGTTCACTTTTTGGTCTTATTTGGAAAAATAGGCAGGAATGTCCTAATGTTTATGTGCAAGTTTATCCTTGGTTCCCTAGTAGATTGAGTAATTAATGTGATGCAGTTGTTTGGGCAGTTATGGCAGGATCTGGTTGGTGGTTTCGTTTCATGCTGGGGAAACCTTCACCATTTGCAACATCTCGCACTAATTGATTGTGAGAACTTAAGAAGGAGCAAAAAATATCCCTCAAAATTTTATAATATCACCACAGCAATATAAGATATCAAATTCTGATTTGTTTAACAAGGGTTATTCTAAAAACTAAGCCAATTTTAAAAGAAAAAGACATATGTTGTTTGTCAGTTGTTTACGCTCTGATGGTTGATTGACAACTGGAGGTGATAATGGCCAGGCCAGGCCCCTTTTATACCGAAACTTCCTGTTTTCATGGTTAGTTAATTAATTCAACATGCAAAATTGTTTGACCTGTAGGTGTACAATTAAATCCTACTTTTAATTTATACAGTGTAGGTTATGTATTGTTTAAAAAACAAGCAGGAGTGTTTTATCGGGTTTAAAACCCAAGGCGCAGCCGAGTGGTTTTAGACCCAAACAAACACGTGCAGTGAGTTTTTTGAACGGCTTCAAAAACATTCCTGGAAAAGCATGTGTCAAAAGAGTTCATAACAATTTATTATACTTTAGTGAAAGTTGGAAATTAGCATACGAGAAAAACACTGCATACTAATGAGGAGTGTTTTATCAGCTGATAAAACACCACGTACTAATGAGGAGTGTTTAATCAGCTAATGAAACACCACATATTAATAAGGAGGAGGTTTATCGATATTAATCAATGGGCTTATGAATTATTAATGAGTGATGTGAAGCAACACACGTTCACCCTGGGGATTCATGGATTGGGTTTCACATTGTTTTTGTGCAAGTGGCTATTATTATTATTATTATTATTATATTTTTTAAAACTGAGGCGAAGGCGGCTGCCTAACAAGAGCCTGGTAACCTGGAGCACCCAAGAAAATGCCCACTACCTAAATTGTTTGCAGTAGCACCTAACACTTCACTTGTTGGGCTCCTAACTTCTCAGCTTTTGGCCTTGTAGGCTGCTTGAAAGTTTTCTTAGGCAACAGCCTTGAAGGTTCAGTGGCAAAAGAGTGTTCCTTCCCATTAGCCAAAAGTATTAAGAAAAATATTCAGTGTTAAAAGGGGTTGAGTAATTAATTTGACAGACCAAATTGCTTGACTAATGTAGGTAGCATTCTAGCATGAGGAGCTGAGAGCATTAAACCGACCCAAAGAACTTTTTCTGATCGCTTTTTGATTCATCAGAGTTTTTTGCATGTGGCCTTTAATTCCTTCAGAAAACATTGCTCTAAATAAATAAATTGTTGTTGTTGTTGTTGTTAATGTTTTATCCGCTGCTTTTCACTTCGTTTTGTTATAAAAACAAATGTTGCTCATAATCGTAGGTTTTATTGCAAACCAAGCACAAAGCAGAAGATAAAGCATTAGAGCAACTTTTCCTCTTTTAACAGGTTTAGCAACTGAATAGAAAGAATATTGTTATGTACATTCAGATTTGTATATTTAATCATTGAACTGAGAATGGATGCAGTGTGTCTGAAACATGTTTTCAGGGGTAATCTTTTGGTACTTGAGAGTTCGGAAAATTTTCAGTTTTTAAGACAATGTTCTATAATTAAATCTGTTATTCTGTACAACTACAATTTAGCTTTTAATTGGACTTGATTATATCCAGGTTGTAATTTTGATGATTGTGTGTAAACGAATACTTCTAATATTACATGTTTCTGTATTATAATTTATTTTCTCAAGTCATTGTTAATAATTATTTATGAAGAGCAAACAAAGGAAATCACTGCCATGAAGGCAGTTTTGAGAAGTGAGGTTAATATTTATCATAAAATTTAGTGAACTTTGCTCTGAATTTCTATAAGAGTAATTTTGAATGGTTTGAGAAGCTATATCACTTGAAAGAGTGTTTCATGCGATTTCCAAATACCAAGAAGTAGAGCCACCTTAAATTTTTGAAAAATGAGGCGACTCTGAACCCCCAGGCTCGTTTTCCACCGCTCCCTTGCGTCTCGTTTTCTTTCTCTTTGAGGGATGAGCGTGGGCTCATTTACTGAACAGCGGCTGATAATTGAGCCTACTGAACCCCTCCCTCCCCTCCCCCAAAAAGCTGTATCTAATCATGCTGATTACAGTTTTATAACTGGTGGGGGTCATCAAGCTTGAACAGCCACTGATAATAGCCCATTTTACAGTTGTGCGCTAAGTGACCTGGCCTTGGATTGTAAGCGAGGCTGCTTTTCGTACGTAGATCATACTGTTTTTATGCTAACTAGTTTGCATTTGCATATTGAGAGCAGTGGGGTCTGTATCAAAACAAGGTCACTTCAGCCTCTCTTCCAATCCAAGTCCAGGTCACTAAGCAGATAACTGTAAAAATGACCTATTGAGCCTCTCTATACAATTATCTTGACTTTGCAAAACGTTGTATCTGATCATGATGATTACAGTTCATTGATAAAGAGTGGGGGTCATGAAGCTCATTTTTGAGTTATAACTACTTAATGGTAAATTAGGGGTCTTTTTTAACAGGTTATATTTTTGCTATGGTAACCAATTATGTCAAAAAATGACCATGACTTGTTTGATAATGATTAGGCAAATCTTTGATACCAGTTTTGTTGTCTCAACTGATTAAAGGGTGGTAGTTTTCATCTGTCGAAGTATAAGTGATGGAAACTGGTGCCAGCCAACATGACTAAAGCTCCATTCACACCAACAAAACATGGTTAATTAAACAAGGTTAAGCAAAATGAAAATTGGTAACAGAAAGCTGAACCATTAGCTTTGATATAGGATTCAAGTAAACTTAAACCTATGCTTTCATTAATTATGCTAAATCTGTAGTCTACAAAAATCCGACAGCAGCTTTTATTTCACGAAGGAAACAATTTTAAACTGTGCTTTACTAAACAGCTTTTAAACGTGTTTAAGCCTTGGTTTGAATGGGGCTAGGCATCAAGGGTCATGTTATTACGAGACACTTTGAACAACTGGTGCCAGGGGAGGAAAAAGGGCACCGGAAAATTAGATAGTTTGCTCTGAAATAGGGTCAGGGTTTGGAGAATTAACGGAGCTGCAGACTCCCACGAAAAATTTCGAGCAGTAGCCCTGGGGTATCAACTTTGTAGGTTTTTGATTATTCCAATGGGGTCTTAAAATTCAATTTTATAGTGAGGCCTATAGGACACAAAGGAATTGAATGAACATAAATATTCCTGGAGCTTATTCCTTTCTCTATAGTGCCCTTGTTACATTTGTTTTCTTGGACCCTCCTCCTAGGTCCCAGGATACGGGAGAGTGGTGGAGAAGTGCACTGTCAAATGTTGCCCAACCTTTCGGCTGTTACTGCTAGCAGGGGTTCTCTTTGGTGTTTCTGTTTCTTTCTTCCCGGTCTTCCCGATTAAAGAAAACAGGAAGTGGAAAAATATAAGAAGTAAGCAGATCCTCCACTATTTCTCTACCGCCCCTTAATTCTATTTGTGCTGTCTTTGATGGTAATAATAATCATTATTGTAAATATAATTAATTTATTCCTAAACAGTTGTACGTCTGGCCCACCTAGATTAGCTCTCGCTACCTGTGGGCCAGTCTCTCTTTTTTGCTAAATTTTTCAATTTTCTAATAAACTTGAAACTTACAGGGTAAATTGCACCGTGTTCTCCCCCCCCCCCCCCCCAACCCCCCTTTGAAGTGCTCCTTGAGCATACTTGATACTTACTTGATTACAAACTTTGTTTTTTATCTTATTTTGTCAAAATCAGCATTGAGCTGAGATGAGGGATGATTTGGGTTTGAGGTCATTGGCAACCTAGCCGTAGACGTTCTTTGGCTCGTCTGGTAACGCACTCCTCCCCACTTGGGTAGGAGTGCGTGACTTGACGAGCCAATACATTCTTTGGGCTCTATTTTGCACAGCGGCATGCCCCCATAAAAATTGGCGCGACTTGCATGTTGAATTTCACTTTTCCGCTTGATCTTCTCCCCTTGACTCAATTCTGCATGTTTTTTCTCGCTTTTTCACATGGATTCTCACCTTGAACCAGTTGCTGAGACCGAGAAACCGCAGTTTTGTGTGGAAATGATGAAACGCCTCGATATTCAGCGAAGGAACGAACACTTGTGTGATGTGATTCTCGAAGTTGGCTCCGGTGACGATCAAGCTCGCCTGAAAGCTCACAGAATCGTGTTATGTGCAGCAAGTCCGTTCTTTTACAACGCTCTTAACAGTGACATGAAAGAGAGAAAAGAAGGAGTGATCCAATTGGAGGAGACCAGCAAAGCTGTGATGGAAGGCGTTTTGGAATATCTATACACTGGACATGTTGACATCAATGAACGGAATGCGTATGATCTGTTTGCAAAGGCAGATTATTTTATTCTTCCAAGTCTAAAAGCTTTGTCGGCTAATTTCATTATGCAAACGCTGTCCCTCGTTGACTGTGTTAAGGCGTATTATTTTGCCATGAAGTACCAGTGTGAAGAGCTACAGAAAAGAGCGAGGGATTTTATTGTGAAGAACTTTGTTGCAGTAGCTGAAACTGAAGATTTCCTTAATTTGAGCAGCAAAGAGGTCGAGGAGTGGATAGCTAGTGACGAAATCATCGTGGCAGGAGAGGAAAACGTTTTCGAAGTAATTGTAGAATGGGTGGAAAAGAATGGTTGCAAGGAGTACCAATCCTTTTATGACCTGTTTCAGCACGTTAGGTTTATCTATGTACCCCGAAACTATTTGTCGAAAGTCATCCTGCCGCATCGCTTTGTGAAGGACAGGAAAAGATGTGTGGATTTAGTCCTAGATGCAATGAACTGCATGTCTGAGGGCACAGAAGAGTGCTTCTTCTCAATGCCACCAAGAAATTGTCAAAAAACCTATGAAGATGCTATTGTTGCTTGTGGGCCAAGAAAGGCAATGTGTTATATTCCATCCGAAAACAAGTTGTATCGGTTGTGCAACATGCCATCCATCGGTAGGAGCCTGAGTGTTTGCCATGGTAAATTGTATGTTCTTAGTGGAACTTGTTCTACTGGCAGCTTGCTAAATCGTTATGATCCATTCCTTAACCTGTGGTCCGCAATGCACACGCCAGAGACGGTGTATCCATTTGCTGCTGTTGTTACTTTCCAAGGTTTCTTGTATGCTGTTGGTGGAACAGACAAGAATGTCAAGACTGTTTGCTCTGTGCAGAAATACAATCCAGACACAAATCTTTGGCAGGCAGTTGCCCCGTTCGGTAGCCCCAGATCAGATGTGTGTGCAGTTGCCGATGACAGTTATCTATATGCTATTGGAGGTTTAGATAATGCAAATGCAGCCCTCGACATAGTTGAGAGGTTTGATCCCAGAAATAACACTTGGAATAAACTTCCTTCAACTCTGGCAAAGAGAGCTGGAGCTAGTGGTGTGATAATTAAACAGAAATTGTTCGTATTTGGAGGGCTGCAATCATTAGCTGGTTATCCTTGTGAAGTGTATGACCCAGTCACCTCGGTGTGGAGTGAAATTCCAAGTCCTGTTGCACCAAGATGTTTAGCAAGTGCAGTGAGTTTCAAGGGACAAATCTTAATTGCTGGAGATTATAGAGGTGATTATGAAGGGAATCAAATGCCATTACAAGTCTACGACATTGATGAAAACAAATGGGAACCCATTATGATCCTTTCCAAGTTTTACCGATTGTCTCTGCTCAGAATATCAAGAGATGTGCTAGCTAAATGCAGGGTAGTTGTTCACGGAGGCTCGCACTAAGTCATAACATGCTGATCATGTTCACTTTTTGGTCTTATTTGGAAAAATATGCAGGAATGTTCTAATGTTTATGTGCAAGTTTATCCTTGGTTCCTAAGTAGATTGATTAATAATTAATGTCATGCAGTTGTCTGTGGTATTTACCTAAAAGACAGAATTCGGAATCTGGAATCCGGAGTTCGGAATATAAAAATGAAATTCATCATCATGGAAATTTCAATAAAGGTAAAAGTCACTTGGGAAACAGTTTTTATAGCTGTTGAAAAATTTTAATATCAGTCAGGAGCCCAGGGAAAATTTCAAAAGTTTAACTAAGATTTCAATTGCTGCAGTTAAACCTTTGGCGTTAGTATTCTAAGGTAGTCCCTTTAAGCATAAAACTTAAAAACGTACCAGATTGACGCCTATCTACGTATTTTAGAATCAAATACACGGAATTTGTAAATCAGAAAAGACTTTTATTATTTTTATTTCTTTCTTTCTTAGATAGAGGGCAACATTTTCAACCAAATATTTCTGCAAGTAGTCTAACTCTTTTCAGCAGTCATTGTGTTTCGCCACTTTTTTTGTAATGTTATGATCCATTGCGATTAGCACGATCTTTCATGAAACACCTAATTCAGTTAATAGGAAAGTTGTTTGGCTATGGCATAATGTAAGTAAAATTAAGATATTTCTTTCCTTTTTTTTCTTTTTCTGTGTAACTTGCCGTATGCTGATTGGTTTGTGAGTTAGCGATTTTCATTCTTTCGGATGAGCTAGGGGCGCGAGAGGTGTTCGATTAGTTGTATATTTTTGACAGGTACCGTACAAAGCATCGTGGGAAGATTTGCTGTAGACATCAAGTACCACCTGAATGTTAGTTGGCTGTTGATCTGCAAAGTTTCCATTTGATATGCGTGTTCCAGTTGCTGGTTGAACTGAAGCTTTTATTGAACTGAAATCATTGTATATCCAGTGACATGGTCCAGCATTTCATCCCGCAAAAATGGAAATTTTGCTCTGCATGACATTGACAATGTTCAGAAATCACTTTGTATATTAATAATAGTATTTTAAGCGAAAAGTCTAAAATTTTTAATAATAATAATACTAATAAAGATAATAATAATAATAACAATAACAATAATAATAATAATAATAATAATAATAAATAAGATCTTTCAACATGGAGTCAACGTCACAAAATGTAATTTTGAGTGAGGTCCTGCATAAATCTGACGTAAGAATACAAAAAAATATTTTTGAACAGCTTTAATGAGATAATCAAGTTATTACAAACTAATTACTGGCTATTTACTTTAGCTAACCTATGTTGAAATTTTCATGTCAACGATAGATTGTTTTTGCTGTAGGTATGTGAAAGGGGTAACCATTTTGTGTGGAAAGTATATGAAAGGGACTTTCCTGTCAAAAATGGGATATAAAAGGATAAGGGTTTGGACCTCAGGCCAAGGCCTCTCCATTTAAAACTTTCTTGAGTACACTCCCCTCCCCCCTGGTGCAGGTTATCAGGGTCCAGTGAAAATAGGGCTTAGAACAGGTGAAGGCCTACTGTTAAGAATAGTCTCTGCTTCAAATCATTTTGTTTCTTTGAGGGAGAAATTTCACTGCCCATTTTGTTTCTGTACCAGGTGTAAAAATGGGTAAAAACAAACCGTCATGAAACCTAAAAAATTCTGGTGTTACACTGTGATGAACTTGCATCCGATCCAGGGGAGGGGGGTGGTATCCTTGGAGACCCAGGGGCAGCTTGTCGGGAGGAAGGGATTTTCATGGGCGAAAGGGAGGGGGGAGGAGGTGTAAGAGTAACACTTCTAGTAATTTTATGCTACAGAAACCAGAGTTAATTGCTAGCCCTGTGGGTCATTTGCAGCCATTTTGAGACTGTATCTTTGCCTTACTGATTATGCTTCTGCCCAGTTACAACTTGTATATGCATTTCATTTCTGTTTGCCTAATGTTGCATAGTCCAGTGATACAATTAATTATTTTGATTTATCAATTTGATGAGTTAAATTGCCTATATCACAAACAGCTGTAAAAGCTGGCATTTTAAGCACTAACAAATCGTCAGGGTACATTGATATGCTTTAGTTTGTATCTGTTTATTGTGGCCAATTTACCATATCAATTTATTTTACAGAACCAAACAATATTGTTTTCACTCTTTCACTACTGCAGCACCACAGTTTCTTTAGAAACTATCAGGAGTCAGAACTGCTTTCCATACTCTTCTCTTTTCCATTTTAAGAAAATTTTGTTTACGAAATGGAAAACACTTTTCATAGAGTTGTACAAACAAGAGTACACAAAAACCAAAGGCTTGGGAAAGTGTTTGCTCTGCTGTTTCAACTGCTGTAAATTGTTACTTCTGTGACTGTTAATCTTGTAATTCAGTACACAAACCATGAAACATTTACTGCTGTTTTCATAGTGATCAAAAACATTTTGATGGCTTTCATTAACCTGACTTGTAGGGTGCAGTTTTTAATAAACCCTTTGAGCCAAAATACCAGCATGTGTATTCTTCTTATCTTTTCTTATGGTACATGTGAGGAGAGTTTGTTTAAAAACCAACGCATTTTATCTTTGGTGAATATTTCATGTATTCTCATGGGATGTATGTTTGATGAGCTATTGATGATGTAGAGAGAAATAAGATGCTGATCAATGTTGAACCTTAAATGGTTAGGCCTGTTGCAAATGTCGTGCTACTGCCCTGCCGAACTTAAATCAGTTTGAACTGGCAGTAACATGGCAGTGGTTTCAACGTCGAATTAAATTCAGTCGCACCAAATTCTAAAACATAGAAAATATGTGTAAAACGAGAATATTAACCCAAAATTCATTAAAATTATCTATGAATTAAGTTTGGCACGGCAATAGCATGCCGTTTGAAATCAAGTGCGCTATTGCCGTGCAGCACGCCATGCAGGGCCACCCATGCTAAATAGTCGTGCCAAACTTGATTTAGCCTGACGAACTAAATGGTTTCAAAGGTCGCGCTAGTGCTGTGTTTAAGTCGAATTAAATTCTTGAATTTAGTTTGGCACGGCAGTAGCGCGACGCTTGGAACAGGCCATAGTTAATTCAACATGTAACACTGCTTGACCTTTAGGTGTACAATTAAATACTACTTTAATTTAAACAGTTTAGGTTGTGATGATGTGAAGCCACACCATTTCAGCCCAGGGATTCATGGATTTGGTTTCACATTGTTTTGGTATGAGTGGCTAGTAAGCCTAGTATTATTGTATTTTTTAAAACTGAGACCAAGGCTGTTGCCTAGCAGGAGCCGGGGAGCCTGAGAAAATACTCTTGGCACCTAAATTGTTTGCAGTAGCACGTAACACTTCACTTGTTGGGCTCCTATTAACTTCTCAGCTTTTGGCCTTGCGGGCTCCTTGAAATTATTCTTAGGCCACAGCCTTGAATGCTCGGTGGCAAAAGAGTGTTCCTTCCCATAAGCTAAAAGTATGAAGGTTGTGTAGGTACAATTAACAAATAGATTCAATGTTAAAAGGGGTTAAGTATTTAATTTGACAGACAAAATTGCTTGACTTGTACAGATCGCTTTTTGTTGTTTAAGCTCAGATTCACCAGAGTTTTTGCTTGTGGCCTTGAATTCCTTCAGAAAACATTGCCCTAAATAAATAAATTTTTGTTGTTGTTTTTGCAACCTCGTTCCCAGGGCCTCTCCTCTTCACGTCCCTCTCTCGCTCTCTGGGACGTGTAGAGGAGAGGTCCTGGGAACAAGGTTGTTGTTGTCGTTAATTAATGTTTTATCCGCTGCTTTGCACTTCGTTTTGTTATAAAAACAAATTTTGCTCATAATAATATGTTTTATTGCGAACCAAGCACAAAGCAGCAGATAAAGCATTAGAGCAATGTTTCCTGTTTTAACAGGTTTAACAACTGAATAGAAAGAATGTTACTATGTACATTCAGATTTGTATATTTAATCATTGAACTGAGAATGGATGCAGTGTATCTGAAACATGTTTTCAGGGGTAATCTTTTGGTATTTGAGAGTTCTGAAAATTTTCAGTGTTTAAGACAATGTGGGCTCATTTCCTGAACAGCGGCTGATAATTGAGCATACTGAACCCCTTCCTCCCCTCCCCCAAAAAGCTGTATCTAATCATGCTGATTACAGTCCTATAACTGGTGGGGGTCATCAAGCTCGATCAGCTGCTGATAATAGCCCACTTTACAGCTAAGTGACCTGGCCTTGGATTGTAAGCGAGGCTGGGGCTGAAATTGTTTTGATACAAACCTCATTGCTTTTCATACGTAGATTGTGCTGTTCTTATGCTAACTAGTTTGCATTAACATATGAAAAGCACTGAGGTCTGTATCAAAACAAGGTCATCCCCAGTCGCACTTCCAAATCCAAGTCCAGGTCACTAAGCACACAACTGTTAAAATGGCCTATTAATATTGAGCCTCTCTATACAATTATCTTAACTTTGCAAAAAGTTGTATCTGATCATGATTATTACAGTTCTGTGATTAAAAGTGGGGGTCATCGAGCTCGTTTTTGAGTTACAACAACTTAAAGATAAATATTATTAGGGGTCTTTTTAATTAACAGGTGATATTTTTGCTATGGTAACCAATTATGTCAAAAAATGACCATGACTGGTTTGATAATGATAAGGCATGTCATGTCTCAACGGTTTTCGCGGGAGTCTCCAAGTTTTTCATGAAATCTCCCGGTCTCCCGGGTAGAGCACCAAATCTCCCGGGAAATACCTACTGCGGTCTTTTTGAGATATGTTTATTAATATTGGTTATTTCTCGTCTGGTATTCGCTCCCCCCCCCCGACTGAAGCCCAAAATGTAGGCTTGATGACACGGTTCTGCTGGGACCGCGGAACAAAGAGAAAAGATTTCTAGACGTCTCCAGATTGTTGTACTCCGGGGGTTGACAGGTATGGAGTGGTAGTTTTCATTTGCCGAAGTATAAGTGATGGAAACTGGTGCCAGCCAACATGACTAAAGCTCCATTCACACCAACAAAACATGGTTAATTAAACCAGGTTAAGCAAAATGAAAATTGGTAACAGAAAGCTGAACCATTGGCTTTGATATAGGATTCAAGTAAACTTAAACCTATGCTTTCATTAATTATGCTAAATCTGTAGTCTACAAAAATCCGACAGCAGCTTTTATTTCATGAAGGAAACAATTTTAAACTGTGCTTTACTAAACAGCTTTTAAACGTGTTTAAGCCTTGGTTTGAATGGGGCTAGGCATCAAGGGTCATGTTATTACGAGACACTTTGAACAACTGGTGCCAGGGAAGGAAAAAGGGCACCGGAAAATTAGATAGTTTGCTCTGAAATAGGGTCAGGGTTTGGAGAATTAACGGAGCTGCAGACTCCCACGAAAAATTTCGAGCAGTAGCCCTGGGGTATCAACTTTGTAGGTTTTTGATTATTCCAATGGGGTCTTAAAATTCAATTTGATAGTGAGGCCTATAGGACACAAAGGAATTGGATGAACATAAATATTCCTGGAGCTTATTCCTTTCTCTATAGTGCCCTTGTTACATTTGTTTTCTTGGACCCTCCTCCTAGGCCCTAGGATACGGGAGAGTGGTGGAAAAGTGCACAGTCAAATGTTGCCCAACCTTTTGGCTGCCACTGCTAGCAGGGGTTCTTTTTGTTGTTTCTGTTTCTTTCATCCCGGTCTTCCCGATTAAAGAAAACAGGAAGTGGCAAAATATAAGAAGTTAAAGCAGATCCTCCGCTATTTCTCTACCGCCCCTTAATTCTATTTGTGCTGTCTTTGATTGTAATAATAATAATTATTGTAAATATAATTAATTTATTCCTAAACAGTTGTACGTCTGGCCCGCCTAGATTAGCTCTCGCTACCTGTGGGCCAGTCTCTCCTTTTTGCTAAATTTTTCAATTTTCTAATAAACTTGAAACTTACAGGGTAAATTGCACCGTGTCCAACTCTGGCAAAGAGAGCTGGAGCTAGTGGTGTGATAATTAAACAGAAATTGTTCATATTTGGAGGCGTGCAATCTTTAGCTGGTAGTCCTTGTGAAATGTATGATCCAGTCACCTCAGTGTGGAGTGAAATTCCAAGTCCTGTTGCACCAAGATGTTTAGCAAGTGCAGTGAGTTTCAAGGGGCAAATATTTATTGCTGGAAATTTTAGAGGTGATTATGAACGAAATCAAATGCCATTACAAGTCTACGACATTGATGAAAACAAATGGGAACCCATTATGATCTTTTCCAAGTTTTACCGATTGTCTCTGCTCAGAATATCAAGAGATGTGCTAGCTAAATGCATGGTAGTTGCTCACTGAGGCTCGCACTAAGTCATAACATACGTTGCTCATCATGTTCACTTTTTGGTCTTATTTGGAAAAATATGCAGGAATGTTCTAATGTTTAAGTAAGGAAAGGGGACTCGCTTGTCAGAGTAACACTTTTAGTAATTTTATGCTACAAAAACCAGAGTTAATCGCTAGCCCTTTGGGTCATTTGCAGCCAGTTTGAGACTGCATCTTTGCCTTACTGATTATGCTGCTGCCCAGTTACAACTTGTACACGTATTTTATTTCTGTTTGCCTAATGTTGTGTAGGCCAGTGATACAATTTTGATTGATCAACTGAGTTAATGAGGTAAATTGCCCATCATAAACAGAGCACTAGCACTAGCAAATCATCAGGGTACATTGATGTGCTTTAATTTGTATCTCTTTATGGTGGCCAATTTACAGAATGAAACATTTGTTTTTACACCCCCCCCCCCCCCCTTACCAATGCGGCACCACAGTTTCTTTAAAAAGTATCAAGATTCAGACAAGATTCAGAACTGCTTTCCTTGCTCTTCTCTTATCCATTTTAAGAAAATTATGTTTAAGAAATGAAAAACACTTTTCATAGGGTCGTACAAACAAGAGTAGACATTTAAGAGAAGAAAATACTAATACTGTTGTGGGGAAAACCAAAGGCTTGGGCAAGTGTTTGCTTTGCTCTTTTAAGTTTCCCAACCTTTATAAATTGTAACTTCTGTGTCTGTTTCTTGTAATTCAGTACACAAACCATGAAACATTTACTGTTGTTTTCATAGTCGTACAAAAACATGGCTTTCATTCACCTAGCTGAGTTGTAGGGTGCAGTTTTTACCAGCATGTGTATTCTCATAACGTTTTCTTATTCTTACACATTTTTATCTTTGGTGATCATTTAATGTTAAAAGGGGTTAAGTAATTAATTGACAGACAAAATTGCTTGTCTTGTAGCGAACCATTCTTGCATGAAGAGCTGAGAGCAGAACCGGCGCAAATGACTTTTCTCGTCACTTTTTGTTGTTTTAGCTTAGATTCACCAGAGTTTTTTAATGTTGCCTTGAATTTCGTAAGAAAACATTGCTCTAATGTTTTATCTGCTGCTCAATTGCACTTCGTTTTGTTATAAAAACAAATCTTGCTTATAATAATAGGTTTTATTGTGAGCCAAGCACAAAGCAGCGGATAAAGCATTAGAGCAACGTTTCCTGTTTTAATTAACAGGTTTAACAACTGAATAGAAAGAATATTACTATGTACATTCGGATTAATTGTATAACATCTTTGAACTGACGATGGATGCAGAAAAAATCATAGTTTTTCTTAAATGCTTAATCATGCTTTTACTGTTTCTATGGTAACCAATTATGTCAAAAAAATGACCATGACTTGTTTGATAATGATAAGGCATGTCTTTGATACCAGTTTTGTTGTGTCAAGTGATAAAGGGTGGTCGTTTTCATCTGTCAGAAGGCAAGTGAAGGAAAGGCTGGAAACTGGTGCCAGCCACCTTAAATACTTGAACAACATGACTAATGCTCCATTCCATCAACAAAACATGTTTAATTAAAGCAGGTTAAGCAAAATGAAAATTGGTAACAGAAAGTTGAACTTTTGTCTTTGACAAAGGATTCTGGAACTCATTAATAATTCAATAATATTTCTCCTTCAAAATCTGTTTGTTTGAGAAGTTATATCAAACACTTGTCACAGTGTTTCACCACAATATCAAAAACCTCGAAGTTCGTCAAAAATACTCTGCTACGCGTTGTTTTTTCAACTCTCTTTTCGGTGTTTGATATGTGATGAAACACTGTGTCTCGTGTTTGAGATATTACTTCAAGTAAACTTGAACTTATGCTTTCATTTGTGCTAAATCTGTAGTCGACAAAAATCTGACAGCAGCTTTTATGAAGGAATCAATTTTAAACTGTGCTTAACTAAACAGCTTTTAAACGTGTTTAAGCCTAATTTTGGTGTGAATGGGGCAGAAGCATCAAGGGTCATGTTATTACGAGACAAACTCGAACGTGTGCTTTCTCCAGACACCTTTGGTTACTACTGACTAGTCTTATGAATGAACTGACCCAAAGCACTTCGTAGTGGTTATGGCTTTGAATATCCTGGGTGACTTAACCATTGAACTCTCCCCTCCCCCATCCCCACAAAAAAAGTTGAGATACAAGTTCCGTGCCCTTTTTTTTCTTTGTATAGTAAAAGAGAATAAGTTTCTTGTGACATGGTGATGCAACTCTAAACAACATCTCAGTGATGCCCAGTCCATATATGGTCCCAAGAGAGACCTGAGAGACCTGGTCACAGTTATGTATACTAAGCAACTTGAACAAGAAAGCCCAACTCCAAAGTTATCCATTCTTTGAACAACTGGGGCCAGGTCTGAAAAAACGACACCGGAAAATTCCTTTTTGCTCTGAAATAGGGTCAGGGTTAATGGAGAAGTAACTGAACTGCACACTCCCACGAAAAAATTTCAAGCAGTACCCCTGGTGTATCAGCTCTGTAGGTTTTCGATCATTCCAATGGAGTCTTAAAATTCAATTTGATAGTGAGGCCTATAGGACACAAAGGAATTGAATGAACATGAATATTCCTGGAGCTTATTCCTTTCTCTATAATGCCCATGTTACATTTGTTTTCTTGGACCCTCCTCCTTGTCTCTAGGATAAGGGAGAGTGGACGAGGGGTGTCAAATGGTGCCCAACCTCTTGGCTGCTACTTAGCAGGGGTTCTTTTTGTTGTTTTTGTTTCTTTGTTCCCGGTCTTCCCGATTAAAGAAAACATGAAGTGAAAAAATATAAGAAGTAAGCAGATCCTCCGCTATTTCTCTGCCGCCCCTTAATTCTATTTGGTCCGTCTTTGATTGTAATAATAATATTGTAATGATATGAATTTATCCTTAAACAGTTGTAATTCTGGTCCGCCTAGATTAGCTCTCGCTACAAGTACCTGCGGGCCAGTCTCTCTTTTTTGCTAAATTTTTGAATTTTTTAATAAACTTGAAACTTGCAGGGTAAATAGGCCATTTTACAATAATTGTGTGCTTGGTGACTTGGCCTTGGATAATTTGGAAGCGAGGCTGGGGTTGACCTTGTTTTGATACAGACCTCACTGCAATGAAACTAGTTAGCATAAGAACAGCATGATCTACATATGAAAAGCAATGAGGTTTGTATCAAAACAAGGTCACCCCCAGCCTCGCTTCCAATCCAATGCCAGGTCACTTAGCTCCTCGAGTATACTTGATACTTACTTGATTACGAACTTTGTTTATCATCTCATTTTGTCAAAAATATGCATTGAGCTGCGGTAAGGGGTGATTTGGGCTTGAGGTCATTGGCAACCTAGCCTCCTACGTGGACCTTCTTTGGCTCGTCAGGTCACACACTCCTCCCTACTTGGGAAGGAGTGCGTGACTTGACGAGCCAATATATTTTGCACAGCGGCATGCCCCCAATAAAAATCGGCGCGATTTCTTAGTTGTTGAATTTCACGTTTTCGACATCTTCTCCCCTTGATTCGCCTTTTATTTTCTCACTTTTACACATGGATTCTCTCCTTGAGCCAGTCGCTGAGACCGAGAAACCGCAGTTTTGCGTGGAAATGATGAAACGCCTCGATATTCAGCGAAGGAATGAACACTTCTGTGATGTGATTCTCGAAGTTGGCTCCGGTGACGATCAAGCTCGCTTGAAAGCTCACAGAATCGTGTTGTGTGCAGCAAGTCCGTTCTTTCACAACGCTCTTAACAGTGACATGAAAGAGAAAAAAGAAGGAGTGATCCAATTGCAGGAGACCAGCAAAGCTGTGATGAAAGGCGTTTTGGAATATCTATACACTGGATATGTTCACATCAATGAACGGAATGCGTATGATCTGTTTGCAAAGGCAGATTATTTTATTCTTACAAGTCTAAAAACTTTGTCGGCTAATTTCATTATGCAAACGCTGTCCCTCGTTAACTGTGTTAAGGCGTATTATTTTGCCAAGAAGTACCAGTGTGAAGAGCTACAGAAAAGAGCGAGGGATTTTATTCTGAAGAACTTTGTTGCAGTAGCTGCAACTGAAGATTTCCTTAGTTTGAGCAGCAAAGAGGTCGAGGAGTGGATTGCTAGTGACGAAATCATCGTGGAAGGAGAGGAAAAAGTTTTCGAAGTAGTTGTAGAATGGGTGGAAAAGAATGGTTGCAAGAAGTACCAATCCTTTTACGACCTGTTTCAGCACCTTAGGTTCATCTATGTACCACGAAATTATTTGTCCAAAGTCATCCTGCCGCATCGCTTTGTAAAGGACAGGAAAAGATGTGTGGATTTAGTCCTAGATGCAATGAACTGCATGTCTGAGGGCACAGAAGAGTGCTTCTTCTCAATGCCACCACGAAATTGTCTAAAAACCTATGAAGATGCTATTGTTGCTTGTGGGCCAAGAAAGGTAAAGTGTTACATTCCATCAGAAAACAAGTTGTATCAGTTGAGCAACATGCCATCATTATTTCATAGGCATTACAGTGGTAGCCTGAGTGCTTGCCATGGTAAATTGTATGTTCTTAGTGGAACTTGTTCTACTGGCAGCTTTCTAAATCGTTATGATCCTTTGCTTAACCTGTGGTCCCCAATGCACACGCCAGAGACAGTGTATCCATTTGCTGCTGTTGTTACTTTCCAAGGTTTCTTGTATGCTGTTGGTGGAGCAGACAAGAATTGCAAGGATGTCACCTCTGTGCAGAAATACAATCCAGACACAAATCTGTGGCAGGCAGTTGCCCCCTTGAGTATCCCCAGATCAGATGTGTGTGCAGTTGCTGATGACAGTTATCTATATGCTATTGGAGGTTTTGATAATACAGCGGCATGCTTAGACACAGTTGAGAGGTTTGATCCCAGAAATAACACTTGGGATAAACTTCCTTCAACTCTCACAAAGAGAGCATCAGCTAGTGGTGTGATAATTAAACAGAAATTGTTCATATTTGGAGGCGTGGAATCATCAGCTCGTAATCCTTGTGAAATGTATGATCTAGTCACCTCGGTGTGGAGTGAAATTCCAAGTCCTGTTGCAGCAAGATGTTTTGCAAGTGCAGTGAGTTTCAAGGGGCAAATATTTGTTGCTATAGATTTTCAAGGTGATCTTGATGAGAATCAAAGCTCAATACAAGTATACGACATTGACCAAAACAAATGGGAACTCATTATGCCTCTTTCCAAGGGTTACCAATTGTCCCGTCTGAGAATATCAAGAGATGTGATAGCTAAATGCGCCGTAGTTGATTACCGAGGCTGGCACTAAGTCATAACATACATTGCTTATCATGTTCAGTTTTTGGCCTTATTTGGAAAAATATGCAGGAATGTTCTAATGTTTATGCAAGTTTTTGCTTGTTTCCCAAGTAGATTGATTAATTAATATGATGCTGTTGTTTGGGCAGGATCTGGTTGGTGATTTTGTTTCATGCTGAGGCAACCTGCACCATTTGCAACATCTCACACTAATTGGTTGTGAGATCTTAAGAAGGAGCAATAGAAAAATTCTCCTAGAAACAAAAAATCCCTTGGAGGGGGGGGGGGGGTGGCAAGGGGGTACTCGCTATAATGGACTATATGGGAGGCTCTGCCAGAAAGTGGGTACCTTTTTCAGGATGGAGGTTTTTAAAATGATAGGAATTTCACGAGGTGAAGTGTAGAAAAGTGTACTAAGGGTAAACTGTCATTTAGGTATTCCAAGCCTTTCAAAATATTTTGAACAGGCCCAACAAAAAAGATAAGAGTGTTTCTGCTGTAGGTATGTGAAAAAAGTAAACATTTCTCATGGAAGGTATATGAAAGGGTTACCTTTCCTATCAAAAATGGTGTATAAAAGGGTAAGGGTTTGGACCTCAGGCCAAGGCCTCCCCTTATAAAACTTTCTTGGGTACACTCCCCTCCCCCCTGGTGCAGGTTATCAGGGTCCAGTGAAAATAGGGCTTAGAACAGGTGAAGACCTACTGTTCAGAATACTCTCTGTATCAAATCATTTTGTTTCCTTAGAGGAGAAATTTCTCTGCCCATTTTGTTTCTGTGACAGGTGTAAAAATGGGTACCAACAAACTGTCAGGGGATGGGGGGGGGGGGGGTGTATCAGGGTAAAACTTCTAGTAATTTTATGCTACAGAAACCAGAGTTAATCGCTTGCCCTGTGGCTGCTGCCCAGTTACAACTTGTACTTGTATTTCTTTTCTGTTTGCCTAAATTTGCATAGGCCAGTGATACAATTTTGATTTATCAGCTGAGTTGATAAGGTGAATTGCCCATCATAAACAGATGTAAAAGCTGGCATTTCAAGCACTAGCAAATCGTCAGGGTATATTGATATGCTTTAATTTGTATCTCTTTATGGTGGCCAATTTAACTTATCAATAAAATTATTTATTTTTTTACGCCCCCCTTCCCCCCCTCAGGATTCAGAACTGCTTTCCATGCACTTCTCTTTTCCATTTTTAAGAAAATTTTGTCTAAGAAATGGAAAACACTTTTCACAGAGTCGTAGAAACAAGAGTAGACAAAAATTAAGGTAACAAAATACTAATACTGTTGTTGGGAGAAACCAAAGGCTTGGAAAAGTGTTTGCTCTGCTGTTTCAAGTTTACCAACGTTTGTAAGTAATCATTGTTACTTCTGTGAATGTATGTTGTAATTCAGTACACAAACCACGAAACATTTACTGCTGTTTTCATAATGATACAAAAACATCATAATGGCTTTTATTAACCTGAATCGTAGGGTGCAGTTTTTAATTAACCCTTGAAGCCAAAATACCAGCATGTGTATTCTCCTTATCTTTTCTTATGTTACATGTGAGGAGAGTTAGATAGATGTTTGATGAGCTATTGATGATGTAGAGAGAAATACGATGCTGATCAGTGTTGAACTTTAAATGGTTAGGCCTGTTGCAAATGTCGAATTAAATTCAGTCATGCCAAATTCTAAAACATAGAAATGGATAGCACTAGCAAATTAAAACCAAAACACATTAAAATAATTCATGAATTTAGTTTGGCACAGGAATAGCATGCCATTTAAAATCAAGTGTGCTATTGCTGTGCGGCACGACAGGGCCTCCCGTGCTAAATAGTTGTGCCAAAATTAATTCAGTCTGCCAAAATAAATAGTTTCAAACATTTTGCTGCTGCAGTGTTTAAGTCAAATTAAATTCTTGAGTTTCGCACGGCAGTAGCGGGACGTTTGCAACAGGCCATAGTACGTTAATTCAACGTGTAAAACTCCTTGAACTTTAGGTGTACAATTAAATACTACTTTAATTTAAACAGTTTAGGTTGTGGTGATGTGAAACCACACCATTTCACCCCAGGGATTCATGGATTGGGTTTCACATTGTTTTTGTGCAAGTGGCTAGTAATCCTGTTTTATTATATTTTTTAAAACTGAAGCCAAGGCTGCTGCCTAACAAGAGCCCGGTAACCTGGGGAGCCTGAGAAAATGCTCTGGGAACCTAAATTGTTTGCAGTAGCACCTATCACTTCACATGTTGGGCTCCTAACTTCGCAGCTTTTGGCCTTGTGGGCTCCTTGAAATTTTTCTTAGGCAGCAGCCTTGAAGGTTCAGTGGCTAAAAAGTGTTCCTTCCCATTAGCCAAAAGTATGAAGGTTGTGTAAGTGTAATTAACAAATAGATTCAATGTTAAAAGGGGTTAAGTAATTAATTCGACAGACAAAATTGCTTGTCTTGTCGGGTACCATTCTTGCATGAAGAGCTGAGAGTATAACCGACCCAAATGACTGCAGATTGCTTTTTGCAGATTACAGAGTTTTTGCTTGTGGTCTTGAATTCCTTCAGAAAACATTGCTCTAAATAAATACATTTTTGTTGTTGTTATTGTTAATTAATGTTTGATCCGCTGCTTTGCCCTTCGTTTTGTTATAAAAACAAATCTTGCTCATAATCATAGATTTTATTGCAAACCAAGCACAAAGCAGCGGAAGCATTAGTAAGAGCAATGTTTCCTGGCCTGTTTTAACAGGTTTAACAACTGAATAGAAAGAATGTCATTATGTACATTCAGGTTTGTATAACATCATTGAACTGACAATGGATGCAGTGTATCCGAAACATGTTTTCAAAACTAAAAATGTCTTAGGTTTTCTTAACTGCTTAATTTATTCTAGGGTAATCTTTTGGTATTTCAGTGAGAGTTGGGAAAATTTGCAGTTTTATAGACATTGTACTATAATTAAATCTGTTATTCTGTACAACTACAATTTAGCTTTTTATTGGACTTGATTAAATCCAGGTTGCAATTTTATTGATTGTGTGTAAACGAATGCTTCTAATATTACATGTTTCTGTATCATAATTTATTTTCTCAAGTCATTGTTGATAATTATTTATGAAGAGCAAACAAAGGAAATCACTGCCATGAAGGCAGTTTTGAGAAGTGAGGTTAATTATTAATTTTATTATAAAATTTAGTGAACTTTGCTCTGAATTTCTATAAGAGTAATTTTGAATGGTTTGAGAAGCTATATCACTGGAAAGAGTGTTTCATACAATTTCCAAATACCAAGAAGTAGGGAGGGGTTCAGAGCCACCTTAAATGTTCGAAAAATAAGGTGACTCTTAACCCCTAGGCTCGATTTCCACCGCTCCCTCGCGTCTCGTTTTCCTCCTCTTTGAGTGATGAGTGTGGGCTCATTTCCTGAACAGTGACTGGTAATTGAGCCTTTTCCTTTTTCGTTTTTCTGTGTATCCCCCACCTTTTGTTTTTTTAAATAATACGACTAAGTTCTTGAATGAACTGCCCAGCTGAGTTGCATGCCAAAACCTGAGAGTAATCCAGAAAATCTAAAATTTTGAATTTTAAATTTGTAGCTCAGTGATTTCTTTGGATTGTCCTAATTTTGTCATATGGTCTACGACAGTTCATTCTGGAAGCTGCGGCCTATTTTCTTGCAATTTCGTTGTATCTTCAATACAACCAAATGCCAACCTAAAATTCGACTTGAGCCTATGTGACGCCCCAATCTCCTTCATTTCATTTTTTTTTTTAATGATTCGTTTCTGCTCCTTAAGTGGTCTTAATTTTTACCCTGTAAACCCCAATAGCCAGATCAGTATTTGATTTCTTCTCACATTATCACTGGTTGATCAAATATGTTGGTCACGAGAATGTGGAAAATGGTCCACAAAGATCGGGGGAGGGAGGGGGGGGGGGGGGTGAGGTACTTCCTATAATTAACAATTATTCCACTCGCGCTTGTTGGATATGAGATGATAGATAGCCAACAAGGCGGGTAGCGCCGAGTTGGCTATAATCAGACCTCAAATCCAACAAACGCGAGAGGAATAATTGTTTTATTAAAAACAATCAGAAGTATCGCTAGCTCTTGCTGATTTCGCTTTGCAAGTACAACCAGAAGATAATTTAATGGCCGCTATTTCTCGGGCATTGTATAATGGCTCATATACCATGGCCGCTAAGCCAATCAAATGCCTTGAATTGCGTTATACAATGATCCAGTGTTTAATGATGGAGTATATATAATGGAGCCTCCAAGTATAAAATTTTCTTAGTTTGTTTTACTGATACAATTTTGTTAATAACTGCAATTTTTGGCAAAATGTGGCGTTTGAAGCTTCAGCCAATTCTAAAACAACTGTTCCAGGCCAGCATGCCCCTATTCGACCTAAACGGAAGGACTAGGTGACAATTCGGCGCTTGCAAGTTTCAGGTTTCAGCTGTGGACCAGATTTTCATCAGACTGGTCATACACTTCCGGCCTTTCGAACGTTGCCGAGCAACGTCAGGTTTCTGTGTAGGTGGACATCACTTCAGTTGATTAATTATCATATCTAAAAACTGAAAGCCGCAAAGCGGGAATATTGGCCTTGTCCGTGGCTTAATTGAATATTACGTCGTGAATTTCATAGGCTGTGATGATGAATTCATTTATTGTTATATACTAATAGGATCTTCGTTTAGTTAGAGAAGACGCAATTCATCTGTTTTGAGAACACCAAAAAGCGGTTGCATTTCGAGAAGCAACATGAATGGTTTGTATAAATGTGCATAATAGGTCGTCACCAGGAAGACATGAATCGACTTTCCGATTTGCATTTGTGGGCCAATATATGAGTCACACATTATCGGAGTTACAGCAAGTGGACCACG
Source organism: Pavona decussata (assembly GCF_977016875.1). NCBI lineage: Eukaryota > Metazoa > Cnidaria > Anthozoa > Scleractinia > Agariciidae > Pavona > Pavona decussata. Next base: position 469,665 of record NW_028145471.1, on the reverse strand, counting down.
GCTGCATGTTGAATAAGGTAATCCTGAGCACTAAGGCTATGGAACTATGGGGTACAATTTATGCTTGCTAAATTAGCTCTGCTATTCTGCATTTGAATAGCTATGGATTCATTGCAGATTTCTAAATTGAATCACTATAGTGTTACTTCCCTTCCTCGAATTGATCAACACCATGGAGGTTTTCGTCCAGTTGTTTTTCCCACCGATTTCAGCGTTTAAACCATGTTTAGTGAACTTAATCTGTTAATAGCGGGGACGTTTCCAATCTAACGTCAAAGACCAATACGATTTTGGTCACTTTGCCATGAAATCGTGTTCTTCGAAATCAGCATTTGTCTGACGAACTTTTAGTTCCGGTTTTGCGATTTGAGTTCGTAACTGCAGAATTGACCACATAAGCCGCAAACAACGTCTGGTATGAGAGAAAAGGGGAACAAACCATCTAGAAGTCGGGAGAGTGGATGAACAGAATTAAAGAAGATAAACGTTTGCACACACTGCAAATTCACATCGATGAAGATTATTGATCAAGCGTGACCCCTCAACTTGAACTCTATACCATAAAAGTACGAAGTATTACCCTATGGATTATATTTGTTCAAACGACTATTTCAGCTTGCAGGGTGGACTTTTCCGATTTTTTTTTGTTGGGGAACTCCGCGATATTAAAGGGAATTTTAAGTTTCAAAATCAGTTCAGCTTGTTTATTTAAAGCAATGTGGAACACTGCATGTGAAGACAACGGTCTAAGAGAGCTATTTAATGCTCGCCAGTTAAGTCAATGACACTTTGCTTTTTTCATTCATTTATTTATTTTTACACTTTATTTTACCTCAACAGCATTAGCTAGCGTCTTTGCTTAACGTAATTTCCCTGGCACTTGTTCAATGATGTAGACACCATGCCGTAGCTTCGCCTTTGTTCATTAACATTGCAAGGGGGAGGGGATGAGTGAAAAAGCTTGAAAACTTGTCTAGATCGGCCGCAGCGAGGTCTCTGTCCTGAACAATTTGGCCAGTAGTGTTGGCTTAACAGTGTATGAACTTATATTTGGAAGTGCTTGTTATCTGAAGAATGTCTGTCTGGGATTCCGCAACATTTACACTATTCCTACAAAGTTGCAGCTATTGTGTACTTAAGAAACTGTATTTACTTTGTTTCCGACTCTACAGGACCTATAAACTCTCCAGCCGAGATACCTCTCTTGCATTTTAATTCCCTTGGGCTGCAAGCCTCAAATCAGCGCCATCGACAGAAGATCCAGAACTGGTTACAAACGGAAACTCCCCAAATGCAATGTCGGGGGCTCCAGCGAGAGAAGAAGAAGAGCCAAGAACCAGGCCTACTCTGGACGTTAGTGCCTCCGCTAGTTCTCCCATATTTTCATTCTCGTTCTCTGTTAAAATTACTGACAGGCTGTTGGCTGCAGGTGCCTTAGCTGGATTTGGCGTGGGTTTGGCAGTGCTTCTGTACCAGAAGCCGGACCTGGTTGGGAACGCAGTTAGGGGAGCCTTGGAAGGACCAGGGCTTCAAGTGGAGAGGATTATCCCTGGCTCGATTCTTGTCGAGTTACAGTGTGATAGAAAAGAGAGTTTTCTCTCATTCATCGAGGACTTTGAAACGATGAAAGTGAAGCAACGAATTGAAGAGGAATTTTACAAGGTTGGACTGATTGGAACAATCAAAGATCAATTGGTAGTGAGTATCGAAAATCAAGAGGAAGTGTATGAAAAGTTGGACCTCATAAGGTAACGATTCGAGGGAAAACAAAACTAACAGTTTTGCGAGGGAACCGGTAAAGGGAAAGTGTTTTGTTATATTGTTGGAGTTTCGTACGTGAACTAATCTATCTTATTTTAACGCGCATAGAATTTCTCTCTGTAAAATCGCCTGTCTGTCTTCTGTTCGCCTTCCTCACAAAATTCTGTGTGAGAACGAGTCATTTTACGGTTCAGTGTTATTCATATCCGCTTTTCATTGCTTTCACGCAAAATTTCTCAATTGTGAGGCTGCAAAACCGCTTCTTTTCCGACAACTCTATTTTGAGGAAAATTAACGTGAAGAAAAACAACGGCAAATGGGTTTTTCGCCTTTCAGAGACGTGAGACGTGTGTACAAAAAGTAGCGCATCATCTCGTCACGACGTAAACACGTGCTTTTCATACACACACCTGAAAGTCCACTAAAACCCAAAACGGAAAAGATTTTGGTTCCCTTTCATCCTACTTTGGGCTGAAGCGAACTATAATTTTCGTAATGTAGCCCGCGCAAACTACATTTGAATTTAGCTTTTTCCACGTCAGCAAAATTTCTTGATTGCAGTTTAAAGTAAAAGAATAATTCCACTCACGCTTGTTGGGTATTCGACGATTGTTGGCGTCTTCTGGGGCTCCTTCAACCTCGGCGCTACGCGCCTTGTTTGGCTATTTATCATCTCATATCCAACGCACACTCGTCATCTGGGCTGGACATATTCACTCTGAACACGACATACGGAGTCAAAATCGTGCATGATGGAGTGTTTTTTCTAGTGTATTTTTAGCTTTTAATAAGCAAAGGCTACAGGTGCTTAGTTTAAATTTCAGCACAGTTTTAAAACAGAAGAGTGCCAATGGACGATCCCACTAGGGTCCTCGTTAAGGAATAAAGCGACTAATGTCAGTGCTTTTTGAAGGATTGTAGTCAGCAAACATGTTAGGTTGTCTGAAACTGATTTCAAATTATGTAGCATACAAACTTTTCAAAAACTAACATTCATTTTCAGAAAAGAAACCAGCAAGAGCTGGGAGGAAACATCGGTCCTGGATGAGGATGGTAGGTGTTCTGTTCTGTTCTGTTCAAGTGACTTTCAGTGTATACCTATCAGGTTTTTTCATTTTACCTTTTGTTTGTTTGTTCTTTACATTTTTCCACAGTTTTCTTAAATAACATTTTCCATTGTTTGATTCTCAAGGTGTAAAATCCAAACGAGACTTATCAACGAGGCTTTGTGTTGGAGTAGACGTTGGCAGTACAAACACTGACGCGGTAATCTTAGGAATCATTCTAGAACAAAAGAAAGTGCTATGCTCGGCAAAACTTCTTACAACGGAAGACATCACCTCTGGAGTCGTTGAAGCCATCGGAGTGGCCCTGGGGAAGCTTCCGGATGAATTTCAACCTAGTCCAGCTCGATATGTTGCAAGAGTTAACATTGGCACCACTCATTTTGTAAACGCCATCGTCCAGAGAAAGGGATTGGCAAAAGTGGCGGTACTTAGGTTATGCGGACCAGCTACAAGAGCTATTCCACCTTTTAGCGAATTTCCTGCTGATCTCAAGAATGTGATAGGTGGAATGTACTTCTACCTGAATGGAGGATATCAATATGATGGCTCAAGCATAACTGATATCGATGAGGAGGAAGTAAAGAAAGTGATTGAGCAAGTACACGAAGCAGGTTGGTTACCAATTGCCACCTTTTTATGTTATAGATGTGGCTGCGTTTGGTCATTTTAAGTGGGTCCGTTGTTTTTAGTTTTAGATGTATCGTGGATATGAGAAATCCATTCCACCGTAGGATTTGAGAGTTAAACCTGAGACCACCAAAGGCAATACTGCCGAATAAATTGAACCTACATTTATTAAGACGTTTACTACCTTCTTTAACTTGGAACAAGTTCGGCGTTAATCCTGTAACATAATTCACCTCGACACACTTAATTAAGTACTCACGAATAGAGATTAAGAGGCCATTCTCTTTAATACTTCACCCCTAACCTTGCATTTTAACAGAGTAGGGAAAACGGAATTGCAATTCCAGTAACGTGAATGACTTTGAGGAAATAAAACATTAGCCGACTGGTACTACAGCGGACCACTGAGGGAACGGTCGCTAGTCAAACAATGGCAATTGGAATACTCAAAATACCAACAAAAACAAGGCAGTGATCGAAATGTGCCAATCTCTAACAGGCATATCATAACGTGAGCTGTCTTTAGATCGTTAAGCATCTTTTGTATTTTCCCCGCTAACGTAACATTTATATATTAACGGCATGTCACAAAAAATAACGCTATTGAATGACATTTTCATGTTCAATATGCTTAGGTATCAGAAACGTGGCGATTGTTGGAGTTTTCTCGCCTGCTTTTGGAAAACAGGAAAAACAAGTTGCAGATATCATCAAATCTACATGCCCAGACGTAAGTATGACGCTATCCCACGAGGTCGGCCTCATTGGACTTCTAGAGCGCGAGAATGCTGCTGTTCTTAATGAGAGTCTGAAGCCACTTTGTCATCGGACAGTCTCTGCGTTCTGTGTTGCTTTGAGTAAACTTGGCTTGATCTGTCCTTTGTATTTGACGCAAAATGATGGCACCATTATAAGGTATATATATAGGGAGACACTTGCTGTCGCAAACTCATTACACTCTTAACAAACCGTTTACTAAGTTGTTGTTAAGAAATATGTCTGCATCGAGGCGAAGAAACTGTGAACAAAAATAACAGTATTGAATAACGTCTTAATGCCAAGCAAACGTCTAACCTGAGAACAAAACCAGGACTTCGTAAATGATCCTAATGTGTTCAGAAGTAACCTCAGACCTGGCGAATTTGTGCCAAGGACAATTCAATCCTGAGTCTTCTTAGGGGGCCTGTCATCAAGTCTCAAAAGCACTTCTTGGGTTGGAAAGAATATTAGGACTGGTCTCAGGGTAAAACTTCATTCTTAAAAGACTGCTCTAAATCATAATAATATACCAGTATAAAACTCTTACCATCAAGCTGCGGCTTGGGGTTGTGGGCCAGGCGCCAGGGGTACGTTAAGATCCCTGTGTTTCGAAGGATACTTTTTGTGTTTCAATTGTTTGTAACATTCCAATCTGCAGCTTAGTTCTTACCAGTTATCATGAGAAATTGCTGGGGGTGAGGAGGGTTTTCAAACTGTTTCATTCACAGGGAAAGGGGCTTGTTAGGAAGGAGGCGTCAATAGGAAGGGAGTTTAATAGAACGTATACGGTTGATCCAAGAGCATACGACATCATGATCTCTACTTCGAACAAATTACAATGTTTGCAATTATTTTCCATTGGGTAGCTTCACTTATGGTTATCTTAAAGATAACTGTATTCAATAGGAACTCATAACAAGAAGCGTCCATCTGTATTAATTTCTTGAGTTAACTCTTTCCCGAGAATATTAATTTTTAAAACCTGTCTATTGCTATTCAGACATTATTACAATTTAACAGTCATCGCTCTTCTTTGATTCGGTAATTGAACTGTGTGCGTTGTAAAGGTCTCCTAAGACCCATTCTAAAAAGGAATCTACTCGGAAAAAGATTGACTCTAACATGAAGACTAAGCATGCGAGATAAAGGCTCGGGGTCTTGGGTTTCTGCATTTAGTTAGTCTCTTTCGATGCACAATCCTACTCATTTTTGTGTTCCAGTGCGGAGCAGAGTAAGCATCTTCCAGTGTACACGTTTGCATCAGGTCCAACCAATAGCATGCGAGGGGCATCCTTTCTCTCAGGAGCTCACCATGCGATAGTGATTGACATTGGTGGAACGACCACAGACGTTGGAGCGATAACAGGAGGATTTCCAAGGCAAGCGTCTACAAGGGTGAAGGTAAGTTTAACGTTATAACTCTAAAACGAGTGCGGTGAACCCCATCTTTTATTATCGAACTGTGATTAGCAAGTTCAGATACAACGTTTTGTAAAGTTAAAAAAGATGAAGGAAGGGGTTCAGAGCCACTTAAATTTTCGAGCTGAAGACCATGAACAATGGTAACTTTCACCCTGTTTGTTGCATGTATCACCATATCGCCATTGTTACATCTATTTTTCTAGCTTTTGTTTTCATTATATTTGTGGTGATCGTTATACATGATGTGCGTAGAAAAGCCATTTTCAGACATCTCTAACCCCTCAACTTGCTAAATTAGGTTCACTGAATTTATACCGTAGATTGGAGGAGTCACAACCAACCTGCGAATGCCTGATGTACTGAGCGTGGCTCTTGGAGGCGGATCAGTAGTAGTACAGTCAAATGTGAGTACCATTCAACCTAATCCGTCTAAAACGGGCTCTGAGTGTCCGCGCGATGCTTGTGAAGGAAGTTGGCACCACTATCGATCTCCACCACGGAGAATAATGGTCAATTATTAGCATGATTATTTTTTTAATTAAACTTTTGCTTTACGATCTTCCCAACACCAAGGGAGGAATTACAGTTGGTCCTGACAGTGTAGGCAAAAACCTGACTTCTGAAGCGATGGTGTTCGAGGGAGGAAAGACAATGACATCCACTGACATTGCTGTGGCTTCAGGGTTTTGTGAAAATATCGGGAACAAAGAACGAGTAAGGCACATTACAGAGGACGTTAGGATTGGATCACTGGAAGATATTAAAAGAAAGATTGAAGCAGCGGTAGATCGGATGAAGGTACGTTTTGAAAATTTGAAGTTCTTACGAATCGATTCAGAGGTTAACCCTTAACCATTCTATGGCTAACCACTTTACTTTGTTTGTCAGCTGTTGCCGTTTATTGTAAATTGACCTTCCTAGCTGACAAGGATCCAATAAGTAAAAACTCAAGTACACGCTGTTGCAATAAACAAACCACACTGTGGTTGTACGTACTTATGACATTACTCCTCGGTTCAAACCATTTACAAACCACACTGTACATGTTAACTCATGTATTCTACAAGCAATTGCAAAACGATTTGACACACCCCTGTTATTGGGTACATTTTAGAAACACACCATTGTCTTGTTTGTTTCCTCCCCTCTCCCCCCTCCCTTCCTTATCAATGTTGAACGAAATTCACAATGACATTCAACCAAGCAAGCCTCAACACTGAAAGTTGGGACGCCGGCTTCAAGGGTATTACATTGTTCATTGGCCTTTAAGAGTGTGTTATTTGCAGGAAATAGGGAAAATGCTCAACACCTTTTTGCAACTGCTTGTAGCACTTTGGGATCAACTGAATTATAAATTTAATCAGATCAACATCAAACTCATACAGTCATCATCCTTATCTAAGTCTCACTTGAACCTGGGAAAATTTTGTGCTAGGTGAATTTCCTTGTAATTTAATTTATTTCTGTTATACCATATATTGCTAGTTACCCCCAACGCCTTCCTGAGCACGTTAGAGGTGCTTTAACTCGTAGTTAATTTCTCTTACATAACATGAATCATAATACTTAATAAAATGCTTACTCGTCGCCTTTTCGGCATACAGCTCAGTGTTGAGGATCAGCTGGTTGTTCTCGTTGGAGGCGGTAGCATTCTCGTCAAGCCAGAAGGGTCAGAAACCCTGAAAGGAGCTTCTAATGTCATCTGTCCAAAATACTGTCAGGTGTGGGTTTTTTTTGCAGCGCTTTGATAGTATTATATATTGTAAAATTTGCTTAATGTGTTTTATAGTCTATATCGCTATCGATATATCATGGACTATAAACATATTGTTAAATCGTTTTCACAACTGGCATACAAGTTAAGATTAAGAATGACGCCATAAACCTGGTAACTGGTATCGATAGATACTGGGAATGAGGGCACTCGTCACCAGGGTCTTGGCGATATTTAAAATGGCGGACGCGGTTGCCACAGTAATATAGGGGAATACACAACTTTTTACATTCAATATTAGAAAACTAATCTTGCATCTTGCGTCCGGGTTTTCTCTTTCTCTATTTGCCTGAGGTATCCAGAGAGCGGGCCGATATCCAGTGATAGTGCGTTAGTCAATTCCAGCAGTGTCCATCCTCCGGGCATTTGTGTGGCATTTTTCCTCACTGTCTGTCCCAAGTGCCGGTAATTAGTCCACCCCAAGGCATTTGACGGCCTCATGCTCGAAATTGTTCTCTCAAAAAGTGTGGGGGTTGTCTATCTCTAAACACTCTTGACGTAGAGAGATGAAACTTTGACAGATACAGACATTATTGATTTGCGGTAATTTGGTACTTTTAAATTATGCAAATTAGGTCACGTGACTTCCATCGGCTGAAAAAGCTTTATCTTAAAATGGCAACACTTTTTCTTGTGTCTTTAATTTATTTATCATTTTAATAATGTTAAGGGCGTTTAATATATTAATTCTGTGCTAGGCCTTCTTAAGATTTTTCTAAGTGAAGGCCTAACGTAGGGGGATAATTGCCTTGGGGGACTGGGTACTAATCGAAAAATTCGTGTATTTCAAAAGTTAATTAAAAATTCAACAGGTTCCAGGCACAGTTTTGTAGATGCATTTATTGCAAGTTGTCTTGTACCAATCAGGTTAAATATCTCACAACGAAAAGTGTTGCCATTTTTGCTTTTATTATTTTTAGTAAATTGTGGCCGGGCAAAGTCACGTGACAACATTTACATAATTAAAAAACACCAAATTGACACAACTTGTCAATATATGTATCTGGCAAAGTTTCAATCTTCTACTGCCAAAGTGTTCTGAGATAGATCACCCCCTTCACTTTTTGAGTGATAAATGGGGGGCCCATGCCTTAATTTACCTGAGTGGTTTTCACGTCATGGCATTCTCATTACCTTTTAAATGATTACCAATGTCTAAGGAGGATACTGGAACGATAATGAGAAATGAAACTGATTTGTTTCGTAATTGATCCTGAATTGGCTTTCAGTAGAGTGAAGGTAATCTTAGAAACATCGAAATCAACTTAACTTTTTAGTTGTACCCCTGGGCATTTGGACGCCTTATTTATTCCCAGCCGTGGGGCATTTGCCAGTTTGCTTTCAAAATAGCCTAATGTCCGAGGGTAGGCCGTTTGGTGAATGCATGCTAAAGCGTAACCTATAAGGCCAATTAAAACTTAATGTGGAAATTACAAGATCTCAGTAATGCCTTTTGTACCGTGTCAATTTACTAGGTTGCGAATGCTGTTGGTGCTGCTTTGAGCAAGGTCAGCGGAACGTTTGATCAGGTCATTCCCATGGGTAAAACAACACGGGAAGAAGCTCGTCAACATGCTGAGAGAGAGGCGTGCAGAAAAGCAGTCGAGGCAGGAGCTGACGAACAAACCTTAGAAGTGATTGACGTGATGGAAGTCCCGCTTGCATACCTACCTGGAAATGCTGTGCGTTATTATCTGAAGGTCGTGGGAGACTTAGCAGAGTCTAAGAAGACTCCAGGAGAATTTTTTGAGCCAGGTATACATACAGTTGTTGTAGAATGATTTTTGATTGAGTGTGAAAATTCTGTGATTGGTTTTAAAAAATCAGTAGCCAGTTTGTGAACCGATGAAAAAGAAAGGCAAACCTAATCGTGACCTGTTCACCTGTGTCTTCCCACACATTGTCCTTGTATTTACTCTGAGTTATCGGGGCAGTGTCACCTATTTGCATTGTGACTTTGAATGGCTGCAAAACATACTTGCATCCATGGAACATTAAAATAATGGTTCAGTTTTGTGAATAGTTACCCCACTGGTACACAGAAACAAGTATTAATTATCTGTGGCTGTGGATGACCAGGATGGAAATGGATTATAACTTGAAAAAATTCGTTCTTCCAGTGCATTTTGGAGAAATCGAGGAAACACTTGTGTAGTGTGTTCCTCACCGAAGAAATCGTTAGCGTTTCCCTCACTGTGATTTAAAAACAATTTGATGTTAGAGAAAAGGTGCCTTGTCCAATGCTTGAGCAGTTTTGACCAAAAAGCAAAGAGATATCCGCAACGGTGCTCCCTTAAATCCCGATTGAAGGTAATTGTTTTGTCTCTGTTACATTAATCAAGCTCTTTTCTTTGTTCCTACATGTGAACAAAAAACTCAAGAACGAAGGCAATTTTTTGACAAAGCACCATTACTCAGACCTCACAAATTTGTTAAACCAAAAAGATATCATTTCTCTTTCATGGCAAATTGAGCTATTTGGAAAGGTTGGTGGCTACTTTAACTACAAAAATGTTGGGACTCATGATTTTCAGATGATAAGTTAGGTAACATAAGGAATTAAAGGTAAGATAAGATATTATGGACGTAGAAAACTAAAGGGGGCCTATTAGCTCGTTCGATTTTCCTACCCAGCTGACCTCCTATATTATTTTCTGGTTGTATCGTCTAGGGATGTGTTTTATATAGCCCGAAAAAGCCGTTCTTGTGTCCGAAGTGAGCTATGTGGATCATGTGTTGAGTGTAGGCGAAGTGAAACCAGACCGGCTTAAATTAAAGTTGATTAAATTAATTTTTTTTGTCCGTTTTTATTTCTTCTGACCCTTTGAAAAACTTTCGTTTATTAAGGTAAGGGAATAAGTGGTCGTGAATCAACCGACGAGCCTCCTTCTATCGAAGAAGCCCCTTCCTTGGCAGTTCGAGGCATTGTAGAAGAAGACAGGATTGTGTTCAGAGACCCTTATGTAGATCCATCTTCTGGGGACTGGATTCTGAATGAGTTTGATATCGAGTGTATCGCTATCGGAGCAGGTATTATGGGATGTGGTGGAGGAGGCAGTACCTACCTTGGTAGATTGAAAGCTCTAGAAATCATCAAGGCAGGAAAGGAAATCCGAGTTATTCACCCTAACAGGTGAGTTTCAGTCATAAGATAAATATGAAAACAGAGGGAGATGTCCATTTATGAGAACTGGTCAGCCAGTTCAATCCTTTCGCAAGTGGAATGCATAATTTAAACATACCACGGTGCCACTTTTTTCAATTGCTTCAAATTGGTGCACACTAGTCGCAGAATTTGCCATTTTTGAAGAATCCAAAGAATCATATAGTCCTTCAAATTGGTACACTCCATTTACAGACCAACCGGGTCTGGCCGGCCAGTTCTGACAAATGGATAGCGCCCAGAGATTCACACTATAATTTCTCACGTTGAGTAGTCTCTAACTGCAAAGAAAGTAACTCCACCTTGGTAATAAACTCTACAACAGAAGTTCATTTGTCCTTATTAATTAATTTTATTGTTTGAATTTTTCTTTGGTGTTTCTTTAAAACCAAATTGTGTAAATTTGTTACATTAGCTACATTACAAAACCAAATGTTACATTAAAAGCTATTCTCAGTAGAAATGTAGAAATTATATTCATAATCGCTATTCATTAGTAATTAGGCTGCAAGATACTTTTCTATGACAGAAAAGTCAACCATACGGTAAAGCCAACTTGACCATCGCTCATAATGAAAACTAACTGTTTGAGGAAATAAAGAAATCATTGACGTCGAGAAACAAGGATAGTTATTTCGTAATTAAAAATAGCTCAAATAATGTTACTTTCTTAGCTTTGGACTGGGCACGCGTGGTGGTCTTTGAGCGAATAGTAGAGACCTTCAGATTTAACTACGAGTACGAGATTGAGTTTTCAGACCTCGGTAGCTTGGTTCAGATAAGCGCTTGTCACACCAGCCTTGTTTCTAGGGTCTCCTTATCTGCTGGTAAACAACAGAAGAAGCGAGATCTAGAGTTCTTTGAGATGCGACTGATTTGAAATTTGAAAGTTGTACCCATGCTCAATCTCGTACTCTTACTCTGAAGGTCCCTAATGAATAACGGTTTAGGCAGTAAAATTCGATTAATTCACAATAAGGCAAGTCACGTTGAATATTTGCTAACAATGTATATTTAAATATAAAAGCTACTCTGTCCCAAGTGTGATGCTGGCCTCTGTAAGTGGAAATGTCGTAATTTACTTCGTGATTTATTTGATTTTCAGATTGGGTTCATCTCCAGAGCTGACCGGTCCAGTGGCAATGCCAGCTCTCATGGGCGCGCCTGTGATCGATCTCGAGAAACTGTTCAACGGTCAGGAGACCTCTTCTGCGCTTCAAGCAGTTCAAGCGATTCTATTCAATGGCAGTAAAATTAAGGAACGAGATGTTGCAGTTGGTATAAGGATTGCTGAAAATGTCCAAGACTTGATGTCTCAAGAAACTGAGGTATGGAAGGCGGGCGCTGCGTTACCCTAATGTTCAGAAAAATGATCAAAACTCAAGTCCGCATTGCAAATAAAGACTTTCATTTGCAATTGTATTTCGGTGAGGCCAGAGATGTTGTAATTATATGGAAATCATGTTTAATCTTTTCATTTTTTCCTGACTGTGTGGATATTGCAATTGAGTTCATATAAGTATGATGGTGGATCTCTTTAATGTCTCCCTAAAGCTAATTATAAATATGGAAGTATGGTCAGGTGACAAGAATTTAAAATAACATTCAGACTTGTAGCGAAGGATGACACTTTAGTCTTGGCTTAATTGCGAAGTGAGAGGCTCGAAACGAAAGGGATTTCAAGGGTTAATGAACACAAATTGTAAGTGTTTCAACTGTTTCGAATCCCGTCACTGATTAGCAAACTGACGTAAATAATAACTTGAATTGTTTTCTAAGTTCACTGCGATTGTACGGCTGACGCTTCCCAAACACACCGTTGAAGGAAGAAAGCGACAAATTCAGAACAAATAAAATCTTAAACTTCACAAATCCCTGGCTAACGTTGACTGAGAAGTAACGTCTTCACACATAGGTGCGAATTAGACGGTGCCTCCTTTTGCCACTGCGCATACGTTCTGCACATCTCTGTATGGCCCGTGAAACTCAGTATTTAAAGGGGCAGTGTCACCTATTTTTAGTGTCACTATGAATAGCCAAAAAAAAACATATTTGTTTCAATGGAATCGTTGAAATATTGGTTGAGGTTTGTTAATAATAACGCTACTAGAGCACAGAAACTGTTGTTAACTATGTCTGGCTGCTGATGGCTAGGATGGAAGTGGATTGCAACTTGAAAAAAGAGGCCAATTTGTTCTTCCTGTATATTTTAGAGAAGTCACTAAAAGTTAATTCTAGTTTGTTCTTAATTAGAGAAAAACCTTAATATTATCTTCCCAATGTTGTAAGAGCAATTTCATGTTACAAGACAGCTGGTTCGTTGTCAAATATTTGAGAATTTTTGACCAAAATACAGCAAAATCATCGTGACAGTGGCCCTTTAAGGACGGTTCCTCCTTATACAAGGTATGTTTGCGTGGCTTATGACTCTGCGGGAAAAGTAGATCTTAGCAAGGGCTACTGGAATCCCAGAGAAAATTGGGGGTAACCACGAATTAATAATTAAGCTTCAATTTTGGGACCAAAATGTCATACAGAAAATATATTTTTTATGTATTTCAAAGATTTTGAAGAATTATTGTTGCTTACTTATCTGAAATATGCGTGGTTATCCCCAATTTCATTTTTTGGATTCTAGCAGCCCTTGCTAAGATCCGTTTTTTTCCGCATAGTCAAAAACTGATACCTTTGAATTAGGAGACACCGTCATTAAGAAAAAGGCCTCCGCTAAACACTACTGATGAGCAAATCCCCTAAATAGTAGCCCTGCTAGGATTCAATAAGCACTTAATGACTGGCCCCAAGGGAGACAGTGAGTTTTGTTTCCCCGAGTCTAAAGTCCAAGTTGTTGCCTTCCTGGAGTTTGTGAGTGTTGCCCGCCCTAGGGAGTTTGTGAGTTTTGACCCATGGCACGTGACACGTTCTCTTCCAATCGGTAAACGTATTTGAGTTGGGAGGTATAACAGACCATAGTCTTGTGTTGTCTGTCAACTTGTCTGGTACCCAATTATTTTTTAACTAACCAAAACGTTGTGTCCCGTTATCAAAGTGTTTTCTCTTCAGTTCGTTCACCAGCAACATCAACTACACAAAAAGATTGTCGCTATTGTGTGCGCTGATATAGGAGGCATCAACTCCATGGAGCCTTTAATATCTGGGGCAACATTAGGCCTTCCCATCGTGGACGCGGATGGCATCGGGCGAGCCTTCCCTGAGCTGCAAATGACACTGCCGTTTGTTTATGGTAGTCCGTCATACCCTGCGGCGCTTGGAGACGAGAAAGGAAAGGTTGTAGCAGTGACGTTCGCTGAGTCGCCTAAGCACTTGGAGAATTTCTTCAGGCAGAAGACAGTTGACATGGGGTCTGTATTGGTTAATATAAAGAAAGTAACATATCAAAGACGCGAAGGGGTGTTAAATCCAATTTTCAAACATCGAATAAGAATACATCAGGTTGAAAATACGTGGTATTTTCTTTAACCAATTCCGAGGTGTTTGGAAATCGGATGAGGCGCTCTATGAAGTTTTTAATATAGCTTCCTAAATCATTTTAAAATAATTCTTGAAGAAATTCAAATGAAACGTTCACCAATTTTTCTGCCTATTACGGTCACATTTGGGAAAATCTTCTCCAAGATAATTATCTCCTTTGTTTTCTCTTCATAATGTCTTAATACTATGTATTGCTCATCAATGCGGTTTGGTGAGTGTTTGCCGATTGATTGGCTAACGCAAGTCAAAAGTGCTCCCTCTTGTTTTTGTAACTTGAATATGAGAACCTTTGCGCTACGTTACCTCTCTCTTTCGGGGTGTATGTGGGTATATCATCGAATCATTAGAGGAGTTTGGTAAGATTGTCGTTGTCACCCTACCTAGTTGAAGGTAGCAATACAAAAACATTTGCCCGTTTTTGTTGTTTCGAGTCGACTAGTAACTTATCAATCAATTCCATATGATCCGGAATATTGGTGTATAACAAGCCAGCGGATAGTGATTTTCGCGCGCTCTGATTGGCCACTTAAACTCAGGATAGTACTTGCCATTCACCTCCCGGTATTGTCCTGGATTTCGCGCGCTAGTTTTTTAATCAAGTCAGGATTAAAAAGACTTGTAAAATTGTTAGGGGTGGCTGTCCGTTGGTCTGTTATAAATTAAAACGCTAGATATCCACCTCCACTTCGGTTAATAACTATTAAGTATTGATAGGCGTTAAACTTGAAATTGAATGGCAGCATAATTCTCCAGTTCATTTAAATATTTTGATGTACCTCTTTTCTTCTCTCACTTACAGCTGTTCATCTGGCTTCGCTTTTGTTCTCGCCTGGAAGGATGTAAAACAAAGATGCATTTTATATTCCTTGAGTCGCACATGGCGGTTGGGTAACTCGGTGCTTCGTGCAAGACACAACAAAGCGTCCCCCCTGGATACCATCCTTGAACATGAGAATGGGAAAATCCTGATCACTGGGAAGGTTTGGAAATTTTGCTTTTTTCTGCAGCGTAATCTAGTCTTAGAACTTGTAGTCGAAACTTCTTTCCTTTCAAGGGATCCTCTAACCCCCCGCTATCTCTTGGCTAGTCGATCACATAAATCAATCCAATGGAAAGGTTTCCAATAATCTTTCAGCTTTATTGAGCGAAATTAAAAACGAGAGGGTACACAGCAAAAGGTCTTGATATCAGTTAAACATTCATTGAATCACGTTGCAGTCCCCGCAGTTGTATAAACATATCCTACGCTATGATTGGTTATCATTGTTAAAAGAAGTCTTCAAACCTAAAATGTCGCAAGTGTCTAAGCTCAATAGATATGTACACTGACCAAACAATGAAAATCGCAATTAGTTTGAGGCCTGGTATCATATAATCACCAATCACCAATTGACTGCACTTCAGTTGACGTTTTTTTTTTTTTAAAGTTCAAAACGGTTCTTGCTAAACGAACATTTAGTTAATATCTAGAATTTTCACAAGTTTGAACAATTTTGTTTCTGCATATTCTTATTACCCTTGGTTTTGTAATGAATTTTCCTCACTTTTGTAACGCACCTTAGAACTTTTGGATTTGGGCTCTATTTAAACAATTTTCATTGTAAATGTAATAAGCTTTATAGTTTCTCTTAGGTCTCCTCGCTACTTTTTCATTATTTGTATGTCCCGTGTCGCAACTTCTTTTGTCGGGCAAATAAATCTCGTACCCAGAGTCCTTGGGCTCTTTGGCCAGCGGTTGGTCGCCAGGAGAGACTCTGGGGTACTTGAATTTTATTACCACAGGATTTCTGCGGTAAAACAATGCAAGCTGTTACAGGGCAGCCAATCACAAAATTAAATGTTCTCGAATTCTACAGAGTTTCTCCTGGTAACCAACCACTGGTCAAAGATCCTGAGAACTCTGGGTACGAGATACGGGGCAAATAAAAATAAAATAAATAAAATAAAAATAAACAACAGAAATTTTGTTGACAGATCGCTGACACAAGCCGAGTGACTGAAGGCGCCTTCACTAGAGGAAGTTTAACAATTCACGGCTCTGGAAAATTCAGTGGCACAAATTTTGGCATTCAATTCCAGAATGAAAATTACGTGGCTTTTAAACTCAAACCTGATGACTCCAAAGATATTCTGGCCACAGTTCCTGATCTTATCACTATAGTGGATGAAGACACAGGGCAGCCAATCACAACAGAGGAAGTCCGTTACGGTCTGCGCGTAGTTGTCATTGCAATGCCCTGCTCTCCGCAGTGGGCCACCCCGCAGGGACTAGCGACTGTCGGGCCTACAGTGTTTGGGTATCAAGGTGTTGATTACAGACCCATCTCCGTTTACAAGGAACATTCTCCCGTTCCTTTACCAAGAGATTGAATAGTTGCCATGTTGCGAATTCAAACAGTTCATTATTAGAGAGATTTAGTAGGGACCTTAAGGTGCTTAAGATTAAGGGATTTCCACTTAAACCGCAAACCGCAAACGTCGGCCAGCCGTGTACAGTCCACGTGATTGTTCCACTTTCTCAATCTTAAACGAAACTGATTTGGGCGTACTTTATATTCTTCAAGTTAAAAGGAGGGTAGCCTTTTGCACCTTCCCCCTCCCAAGGAACTCAAGAAAAACCCAGACTCGCTAGGGTAAAATATTACATTCTAGTTTTATTTTATGTTCTCACAGTTACTGATAACGGATAACAGATTTTACTTGTATAGATATCAAGCTGAATTTTCGAAATATCAAAAGTTGTGTACAACTTTGATACTTTAAGATTGTCCGTAACATGTTCTTTCTAACCAGTACACTGTCACAGAATATATGAAAGAGATTGGTGCATTTGTCCACCGAATGTTTCATTTTGAGTATTGGACCTGCTAGCCATGGGTTTCAGTAACAATCCCACTCAATCTAGAGGTGATCGATGGAACATTGCATGAAATTTAATTCAAATTTATGCATTTAAACTCTTAAGTCAAGTTTAGTGCATTGAGCATTACTAGCATTAAGGTCTCTTTTAGTAGGGTGGGGCTGATCGATAAAAGTACTTTTTCAGTGGACGAAATAAAAATGAAATGACCAAATCAAGAAACAATGCTTGTCTTCATAAAAGTAAATAACAAGTATATGACGAAAGTAAGAAACCAATGCTTGCCATTACTCTTGAGCTCCAATGCTTTTTGTTGCTTTAAAACTCCATTCTAAACCTAATAAATTTTCGTGCATGTATTTACAGTAAGTAAGGACTTGGTCGTATATTTCCTAAAAGATTCATGTTTCTGTTTTTTTTTTCTTCTTGTAATCATGTCACTTTGCTTGATAAACCTTTGGGCAAGTAAGGTTAACGTTGTAGTCGCCAGGAGAGCCTTTTAAGCCCCGAGACAATTACGTCAATTACGTCTTCCCCTAGTCTATCCACCTTCAAAAGAAAGCTTCTTGATTTCCTCAGTTAATTGCATGAAACGTCCGACTCTGTTATGTCTTTATAGTCTTACCACCACCGTATGTTAAAAAATCTCAATACAATGTCTTTACTGGTCTTAAAGTCCCAACATATCTCCGAGGAGACCTCTCAGTATAAGCTCGGGGGTTTCTTGAGGTCTCCTCGCCACTTCTTACTTCTTTTACTATTATTATTTACTCTAAACTTATGTACTTGTAATCCTAGTCTATTATTCATTGTAACTTTCTATGTTTGTATGTCGTGGTGAATAAATAAATAAATAAACTGCATTCTGGTCTACAAGTGCCAGTCTAAGACTACCTGAGGTGTTTTACGGTAATTTTCCCTGTACTTTGGCCAACACTGCCCAAATATTTGCCAGAGAACCTTTTTTTAACATGAAATTGCTGTTAAAGCACCGGGAAGAAAAGATTACGGGATTTCTCCGAGGAAGAACAAAACTACAATCAGTTTTTACCGACTTCTCTACAATAAACAGGAAGGACTTCAAAAAAAATTGCCCATTTTTTTGCAAGTTGCATCTATTTCCATCCTAGCCATCCGCAGCCAAACATAAGTAACACTAGCTAGTTTCGATGCACTAGTTCAAAAACTGAAACACCGATTCAAATATATGTTTTGGCTATTCAATGTAATAGAAAAATTAGACGACACTAGTGCCTCTTTAAACCTCGGAGAAAAGTTTTCTAATAGCGCTATACCATTTATTGGTTAAACAACGTTTTAGTTTCGTTTAACCGCGTGTTTGACATTTTTATATGCAACATACAAATCTTGGATTTTGAGTGGTTAATTAATTAATTAATTAATTAACCTCTTTTCAGGCCTCAGGAAGGAAAAAGGAAGAGGGGGCTTATTTGAAATCACGAGTTTTCGAAAAACTTAATCAGCTTTTACGAGATTTTATCACACAACTTGCTAAAACATAGCAAAAAAGGTTATTTCACCTTTATTATTATTATTCTGCTGAACGTTTGCTTTTAGCATTTTTTATTTAACTGCTGAACACTCATCTTTTGAAGCAAAAGAAGAGACCACATGTTACCTAAAAGAATATTTCTACATGGAAAACAAAACTGGCTTTCAGGATCTAAAATCAATTAAAGCGTTACAAGCTTTCCATTTCTTCGCGGAATCTTTTTCAAGTAAGTGAGATGTTAGTTTATGTCACGTGACTTGAGGTGGTGTGAGTCACGTGACAAAATGTCCAAAACGACCGCTGGTAGTTCGTAAACACTGTCTTGATTGAGAGTTGGGCCCTGGCCAGGTATCTCATGGCGATCAATGGCCTCTTTGATCTTTCTTCTCAATATGATTGCGGTTGAAGACATGTCCAGGGAGTGTCCCAAGTTACCTCGCCGCCGTCAACTAGGCTCTACTGGTGTTGTTGTGCTCCTTGAGCCTCTGAAAAATTTCTACACATTGAAGACCAATTTTCATATAGACAACCCGGTGGAGGGGCTTGATAGAAAGTATTGAGAGGAGGAAGGGAGACTTATAAAAAAAAGCCTGGGAGGCTTAACAGCTTTTACGGTGAAGGTGAAACTACAGCCGTTGATCATCTCTCTGAGAATGCTGCTAAACGAGACAACAAGTTTTCGTCAGCTGCAAAGCCCGGAAAAAAGGGTTGTAGTGGACAAATGTTGGCATTATGTGTGCAATATTACAACATGGGTCCTGACCTCAACAGCAAAAATTTCTCTTTAAAAACAAGTGTCACGAAACAACTAAAACTTTCTTTTAAGGGAGCTTAAAATTAGTTTCTAATTGAGACGATAGATTTTTCCAACTCGGGAAAGAAGGTCGTCATAACTTCTGTGGTACGCGGAATCTGGCTAAATGGAACTCGGCGACAGCATTGAACAAATCAGACCTCAGACCAGTATAGATTTATTCTCACTCACAACATAACCAGGAACATAACCAATTTTCAAACGCCATTTGAGCCTGTTTTGAATCCTAAAGTGAATTAAAATTTGAATCCTAAAGTAAACTAAACCAATTAAATATTCTTTTCAAGAAACTCGAGCTATTGAAAAGGTGATGCACAAAGTTTAACTGTCCACGTGCACAAAGGACCTGGTTTGAATACACCTGTTGAATACACTTGTCGGTCTACAGCTTACATACTGACGTTTTGACGGATATCTCTTACTAACAGCCAATGTTGGCAAAACCCTCCTAACATACGCTCTTCCTTAAATCTCGACGTAACCTCGTCGTGCAAAATAAGTAACACTTTAAAGTTTTGCATAAAGGCGAACGGAGGAATAGCAAATCCCTAAAACATAAGGTAATTAGGCTAAGTATCAATAAATGTAACCGATTAGATGTGCAATGATAGACTGTGAATAAATGTGGTACCTCACGGAAGCTTAAACTAGTTAGTGACGTCTCTCTTAAGGTAAATTCCTCTGCTATTGATAGGTCTGGCTCGTTTGAGTACTTGGGAGTGGTTATTAACCAAACTATGTCTTGGTCCGAGCACATTGACACTATCAGTACAAAGATCAATCAAAAGATTGGAATGATAAAGAGAATACGACATCTTCTGCCTCTACATACTAAGCTAACACTATACAATTGCTTAACCATCCCACTGTTTGACTATGGAGATACAGTGTGCAAGGGCGGATCCAGGGGAGGTGAAATGGGTGAATTTTCACCCCCCCTTTTTCTGAGCCCACTTCTTTTTTTTTTTTTTTTCTTATCCCTCAAATATTGAAATAATATTTGATTTCTCTGATTGAGGTGGAGAATGTGCATAAGCGATGACTGGTTCTACCAATCAATTTATTTATTTTGAGCCTGTTTAAATGGGGTTGACAGACCTGCACGATTCCCGCTGTGTGCTCGTTGTGTTGATAAAGGCCTTTATAGTTTTGCTTTAACAAGCATGTCTTTCAGCGATTTCCTTTTTCTATAAGAGATCAAGGGAGGTTTCTTGTATATCTCTCTTAGCAGCGGCTGGTTTTGTACTAAATACCATTTGTCCATTAGAATATTTTTCGAGCATGGCAGTGATGGTTGAAATTGTGTCACGAAGGGTAGAATTTTCTTGTGCGCTTTTTGTTTTTGTGTAAGTGCGTTCTTCCTTTCTGCGAAGTTAACTTCGGAGAGGATTTTGTCCACCAGGTTACTAGGATAACCTCTTGATACCAGGCGTGTTTTAAAGTTTTAAATGTTTCCCTCAAACACTACTTTAGAAGAGTTTGTCCTCAGAAGTCTAAGAGCTTCTCCTTCAGCGAAGCCTTTTTTGACGCCTGCTGGGTGGCAACTGTTGTAGTTTGTGTACTGAAATGTTTCAGTAGGTTTGTAATGTGTGCGCACGTCGAGAATCGGTTCTTTCTCGAATCTCTCTCCCTTATAGACTGTTATATCCAAGAATGTTGTTTGTAATTGTGAGACTTCAGCGGTAAACTTTATGGTAGGGTGGTACGAATTTGCTTGCTCAATGAAATGTTCTATTTCTTCTTTGTTTGTATCCACAAGCAAAATACATCTTCAATGAATCTTTTCCACGTTAGTGGTTTGTTAACGCTCTGCCCTTAAGATCTCCTTTTCTATAGATGCCATAAAAATGTTGGAAAACGCTACTGCCATTTTAGTGTCCATGGCAGTTCCGTGTGTTTGGAGATAGTCTTTCCCGTTAAATTGGAAGGAGTTCTCCTTCAGTATAAGGCTGAGCATTTCTCTGAGGAAATTTGTAGCTATAGGAGGGTTATTGGCATGAAAGTTCTCGTATGCGTTGCATACTATAGTGATTGTTTCAGTCCTCCTGTGGGATATTCGTGTAAAGGCTAGTGACATCCATTGAGACTAGAAAAGCGTTTCTAGGCACCCTAGTGCTTTCAATAAACGTTATGAAATGTGTCGTATCTTTAAGATATGAGTCCTGTATTTGTGCTATTGGCTGAAGTAGTTTGTCTACGAATGATGATAGGCGTTCTGTTGGGCCAACACACCCAGATATGATAGGTCTTCCGACTAATGTCGGTCTGTGAATTTTTGTGAACACTGGGATTCGAGGCGGATTTGGTGTTAGGTTAAACCATTTAACCGTCATTTCGTCCATGTTTAACTCTCTCGCATGTATCTCTAACCATTATTTCGTCTAGTGGCTGATAGTTATTTCTATCATCCAATTGTTTCTGTCCCTCATTGATTCTGTTTTCTCTGTTCATAACGAAGGCTGTTGTGCCTTTATCTGCTTTTTTGAGAATAATTTCTTTGTTGTTAACAAGCTCCTTGAGAGCTCGTCGCTGCACAGACGTCAAACACCTCAACCAGGCTTTGGTTCTATTACATTATTACAAAAATTCACCCCCCATTTCAAAATCCTGGATCCGCGCCTGGTGTGGGGTGATAAAAATAACAACACGCTTATGGGTCAGCTGCAAGTTCTTCAAAACAAGGCAGCCAAGGTCCTGCTTAATTTACCACCAAGAAGTTCATCAACCGAGGCACTAGATCGTCTGGACCTAAAGCCCCTCTTAAAGAGACGACACTTCCATCACTGTATTATGATGCAAAAATATCTGTTGGGTAAAATTGATTTTAAATTTGACGTCAGACGCAATAGTAGTTTTCATTCTTATCTAACTCGTAGAAGTAATGAAGCGTGCGTACCAATCGGGGCAAGCAAACTGCAAACTTTTATTTATAAAGCCTCTAAGGACTGGAACAGCTTAGACAATGACTTTAAAAACATCAAATCATTGTCCCTTTTTAAGGCAAAGCTTAAAAGTTTGTGAATGATGATTGTTTAGCTATTTTTAAATTCGTTTGATCTTGTGAAATCATTTTTTAGGTAATTTTATTTTTTATTTTATTTCTAATTTGCAGGGCCCCACTGAAAACCGCCAAGGCGAGTGGGCTCCCTGGATAAATATTATTATTTTTATATTATTATTATAACCGTCGAACGACTATTGGATAAATGCAAGTAAATATGAATGGCTTAATATTAACCATGGCTAAATACGATTTGTTTTTATGCAAGAAAACGGTCAAAAAGCACAATTCGTTATTCTGTAACGGGACTCAAAAGCTACACAACTTCAACAAGTATTTGAGTTTCTCCCTAACATAATGTACATTTTATTGCTCGATTCTGCTCTCGCCGGTAATTTCTCCTGTCTTCGACTCCTGCACGTGATAATAATCTTTAGTTTCGTTCACTTTGTTGAAATCAAAGTATTCCACATTCTGCAGCATCAGCTGTTCCAGTCTTCCAACCAGTTCCTGAAAACTCGGCTTTTCATCAGGATTTTGTTTCCAGCATTCCATCATCAAGGAGTAACTGACGTGTGAGAAAAAAGGAACAGAATTTGGTTACTTTCTACACTACTATTGAAAACAAACGTATACTGGATAAACTCTTTCCAAAAACTTAGACTATGAGAGTCTTTTCGTGCAACGTGCAGTGTTTTCCTGTATCTCGTGTCGCTTACCTATTCATGATCAGTTTGTATGCGTGTTGTCTCCCCAGCTTATATTTGGCTGTCTGTCTTCCTATATCTCTTTCTGTCTATCCGTATATATATCAGACTACGTTCCTGCTTCTCTGTGAACTCAAGTTTGTTTTGTGTCTTTGATATTTTTTCAGACATACAGTCGACTCTCGATAACTCGAACCCTCGCTAACTCGAACCTCGCGCTAACTCGAACCAATTTTCCTTTCCTTTCAGGTCATTTTCTATATAATTTTACCCTCGATAACTCGAACTCCCGATAATTCGATAATTCGAACCTTTTTCAATCTCCCTTGAAGGTTCGAGTTATCGGGAGTCCACTGTATATAAGTTAGATAAATGTGATGAATGTGATGCGTGTGATATATATAAGTAAGTGGTGTGTCTTTCATTGGCTCTTATAGGACCTTAAAAAGCATCCAATTTGCACTCGGAAGGCTGAGGGTGGAAAGTTTAACACAATTTTGCCATTGTAAGCCTTTGCATTCCTCAAGTCTTTAGTCCCTGGAGTGAGTGGCAATCAAGTTAAACTAAACTTTGGGTCAATTCAATAAATCTTTCGCACTTGTTGTTTACACTGAGCTGGGCCGTTGGTTTTACTTGCAAATACAAAAACGAGCTCGATATTTGGTTTAAGAAACGAAGTCAACAATACTCGTTTAAAACTAGTCTTTTAATAATGTAATTGGTATAGCGACCCAGAGAGTAAGTTACAAGTGTAAAAGTTTCACTGAGTTGTCCCTTCAATAGCCCATTTATTGGGGTTTGTGCTGAATGACCTGGCTGGCAAAGTGGAAGTGAGGCTAGATCTGACTTTGCATTGATAAAAACCTTGCTGCTTTTCATATGGAAAAAACCCACCAGATAACACACAGCTGTTTAAAAACTCTAATTCCGTTGAAATTCGCGCAGCTCTATTGCTGAAATTCACATATCTCTATTGTCTCAGGGCTAGGATCCATTGTTTCTCTTGTTTGTTCATTGCCCCGTTATTTTTTTTTGCCAATCCTGTAAGCTGTGCTAAGAGCTGCGCGCTACTCGACAATTATGTTGCTCGTTTGCTAACTAGTTTCCATTTACGTATGCAAAGTACTGACTTCTTTATCATATCCTGCCTTGCCAGGTACTTAAGAAAGCAGCTGCAAAATGAGCTATTTAAGAACATTAACTTGTATGTATGAGAATGTACGTATTAATCAGTAAATGACGCAGGCATACGCGAGAAAAGGAAATCCGAGTGCTCCTATCAGAAGTCGAACCTAAGACCTTCCGATTACTAGTTCGGATGCTCTACCACTGAGCCACAGGAGACTTGTGGGAGCTAAGGCCATTAAACTAGGTTCATGGGACAAACATCCTACATACTGCTAGGATTGGAATGTCAATGAGTGGCAGATGCGCAGTGGAAATAAATGTGATGGAATATTTTAAGCCTGGTGAATAAATGACCATTTATTTCCATTATCTCTAAAAGAAAATATCATAAAATAGATAAAAAACGCCCACATCAACTTACAATTCCTCCGTGCACAAGTCTGGTTTTTCCATTCGGTAATCCGTCTTGAGGAGCCTCATGAGCTCCGTGTACCCTAAAAGCGGATATGGCGAACCACCTGCAAAGAATGCAAAAATTTTGTACGTAACGACTCGTTAAAAGAGTAAAAAATATACCATGATAATAAGGTTGTACATGGTGCAAACCAAACACAGTTAACAAGTGACGTTATGATCAGATCAATCCTTACAGCTCTTCGTCAATAATATATCAAAGTTTTGCAACAAAGTTTTATTATATTACCAAGAGTTCCAATTTCCCACATGACGATTCCGTATGACCAGCTGAAAAAAAAGAAAAGAAAGATCGAGTGAATGTTGGAAAGGCTGTCTTAACTTTTAACGGACAATAATTTCAGTTGTAATTTGATGGACACAAAACCTAAACCACAGTAATCAACCCCGCCAATCACAACAGGCGTAAACAGCACATTAAACCAATAAGAACTCGAAGCAAATACACATTGCCAGTGGCGAGTGCGGGAAAACATGTGCAAGCGAGTTACGATTTGGTCTTGGCTTAGTGATTGGTCATGAAAGTGGTGTGAGTTTTTCTAACCAATCACAGAGCGTGGTCACGCTAAAGTAAACATGCATTACTCTCGACACTCAATTTAAAATCGTTTATCATTTACAGTGCCGGTACTTGCATAAAAAATTCCTTTTCCAGAAAATTTCCACGCTTCCCAACAGATTGTTTTTGTTAAACTCTGATTCCCCTATTTTAATTCCAATTTAGCGACAACGAAGCCAGTCTTTTTCACTGCAGGCGGCATGCATGTGAAGTGCGATCCAGGGAATGCTTTTCCTAATTTTAGAAAAATAATCGCCAGTTTCCAATAAAACGGCCATTCTAGTGCACGAAAACTATTCATGAAAGTTTTTGATTACGGATGGCCAATTTGGAAATGGAGCGTTGTGTCGTTGATGAAAATTACATAAGAACTTTTATTTTTACTGGATCATTGGATGATTCAATT
The DNA here is from genome assembly GCF_977016875.1 of Pavona decussata. Taxonomy (NCBI): domain Eukaryota; kingdom Metazoa; phylum Cnidaria; class Anthozoa; order Scleractinia; family Agariciidae; genus Pavona; species Pavona decussata. The sequence goes on along the minus strand of NW_028145471.1, from coordinate 444,138 downwards.
CCATAGTTTTTACTGAACACGAGTCCCATTGGTGTTCTCGAAGTATTTCAAGTATGCAGCAGCGTAAACTAGGAATTTAGGACTTTTAGCAACTATTTCCAAACCCTACAAATAAACTTCATTGTTTTCCGTTTCATATTGATTTGATGATTCAGTACATACACATCACTCTTGGAAGTGAATATCTGATCATAAAGTGATTCGGGCGCCATCCACTTGATTGGCAGCTTCTTGTGCTTTTGTACTTCGTACACCTCATGATACATTTTCCGCATCAAACCAAAGTCTGCGATCTTGAGTCTTTTCCCATGTCCCACGAGAATGTTTCTCGCTGCCAGATCTCTGTGAACAAGGCCCCTTTCGGAAAGGTAACTCTGTCAATGGTCAAAGCAGAATGGTATCAACAAAAGCGCAATAGACCACGAAAAATTGCTTTTACCTCGGTCTTTGAGCACTGTGAAGTATCTCAAAGGTTGTTTTTTATTTATTAAAATGCGCTGTTGAATCTAATCAAGGATAACCCTATAGTGTTTCCCACGTTGGCTTGATGTGTAGATAGATGTCTTTGATGAGTTTTTATGAACATCAACCATATAGAACTTTTGAAGCACGTCAAAGAATTTTTAAAGACGACGCTAAAATGCTACCGTTAAAGAATATGCACGATGATGAATGGTGCCAATTTCGCGCACTTTTGTGACGCCTTTGATACTAATCAAAGGTGATCAAATCCAAATTTTCGCGCAGAGAATAATCTATAGCTAGGGCGAGATTCCCTATCAAAAAATGTAGCTGGCTAGAGTTTAAATAGTAATAAGAATATGTCAGTCAGTGTCAGCAGAATAGCAAAAGAATTGTTTTGGCTTACCATGCCTCTTGCTATCTGCCAGGCAAATGTCAGCAGATCAGCTGGTTTGAATGACTCACAATCAGCATCGCATTCATCGTCAGTCTTCTTGGTTGGCACATCCTCTTCCTGGTTTGATGGCGAAAATAGGACCATTGGTATTTTACATTCATCGTTGTTATCAAAATCAGCCTCGTCATCTTCTGTAACATCAAGAGCACTTGAAGGCCCGGCAGGTTCAAACAACATCTCTGCTTCTGTGTTGTTTGTTTCGCCGCCCTGTGACACAAAATTATGAATTAGTTTTTCAACCGTTAGCGAATGTTAACAAAACGCTGGCGTTAACAAAGCGATGGCCTGGCGAAGGGTTAATTCGCAAGATATATACAGGTCTCCTATACACGAGTCTGATCTAAAACGGACTATACATATTCTAGCCGTTTCCCTATAAGAGAGTTTTTGACGCAAAGTATGAAAGGCACATTACCAACCCCAAACTGACTACGTTGACCGGCTTAAAAGGTCTCTTTTGCATACCTGCTCAGAAGTTGAACTCCGTTCTCTTGTTCCAGCATACAGCTCCTTTCCTTGGGGACCGACAACAGCGACTCCCAGAGTAGAACCACTTATCTATACAAATACAATCGTAGAATAGGTCAATTACTGGACGCCAGTCTCAGTAGAATTGGTTGATTAAATTGATGAATGTTAATGACTCAATGACTCATCCGAACCTAGTAAAAATTCCTTTTAAGGAGTTAACTCTTCAAAAACAATTAAGCTAAGTCGTGAAAGCTTAACAAACCGCCCACGGTTTTGATTTAGTCTGTGTTTATGTTATACGTAACCGTTTCCTTTGAGTTTCGACTGCAAATTATCAGCCATACCTGACTTCTCTTTCCTCGAATCCAGTGAAGCAAGTCTCCATGAGCAACGTACTCGATAATCAGAAGAAGCGGTTTAGTTGTGGTCCAACATCCAAGAAAACTCAACACATTCTGATGTTTTCCCACTTCTTTCATGAGCTCTATCTCAGCCATAAATTCCCTCTTCTCATCTTCGCTGGCATTATCTTGACAAACAAAAAGAAAGTTTCAAGTCTTATTGCATTGGTCGACGAGGCTGTGATAAACTCAGTTAACTCAGTTGTCTATCACTGACTCTGAGACAATAGCCCAGCGAAGTTGACAATTCCTAGCAGAAAACGACAGCTAGAAGTCAAAGTCTGAGATTTAAGTTGATGTTTAACAAAACAATATTTATAAGTAAGGAATATTTGCAACCGTTACAAAATATTCAAACCGAAAGTTATCTCAAGAGCAGCTTCAAAAAGATGCTTTTCATTAATTATTTCAACACACCATGCAATTCCTTGACAGCAACAATATTTTCCTTCCTCTTCGTTTTCAACGCCCTGTCTTGCTCAGTCTCAAAGAACTCCATACCATCCTTCAGTTTCGCTTTGTGAACCTTTCCAAATGCTCCCTCTCCCAATTCTTCGATAAACTCTGTTCTGATCGGAGAAATTTCGCAGTGATCCAATACTTGAAAGTCCTTGGCGGTCCTTTAAGTTGAAAGAATGAATTTTTTAAAATTCTACTTGAAAGGGATACTAAAGAATCTTTAAAGAAAAAGCTAAAAGGAACTTTTTGTTATTCTCTCATTTTCAAGTTTGTCAATTAATCATCTCGGAAGGTTTAGTTCCTCAATTGTACCATTAGGTTCTCACGAATTTGGCACAAACAAAAACCATGTTGACCCGACCGGCTGTTGGCTTAAGGCCTCAAATGCTAATTGATACGGACATTATCAAAATCCTACCTCTTTGTGCGACGTTGTTTCTTCTTCCTGTAGTACCTGGCACCAATAACAAAAAAGAAGACGACCAGGGCTGAGCCAAAAATGATAAGGAGTACTTGTAGGATGCTCGTCAGAGAACTCCCTGTAAAGTTACAAAAGATTATTACTATAGGACTTTGACATTGGGAGTGCACAATCCGCCGCCCCCGGTCTCAGAGGACAAAAAAAGGCCGGTCTAGATAGGGTTAAGTAACCCTCCTAATGGAATAGCATACACACAGTGGAGTGAGGGAACGGGAGTAGGTAAGCTTTTATTAGTTTAAGCCTTTCACATCGATCAAACGCAATAGTTGGTACCAATCCCATTGTCCCGTGCCTTTAAACATGTATCGGTGTGTAAAGTTTTACCAGCGCAAAGTTTTTGTGAAAACAATGTCAAATGCAAACGTCACAACGACGTGAGGAGCAGGACTAAAAGTGTTTCATCCCACTTCCAAGCACCCTTGAGGTGTTTGGAAATTGGATGAACCACTCTATTGAGTCTTGGATACAGCTTCTCGAACTATTAATAATTCTTGGAGAGTGCTTCATCCCTTTCCAAACACCTCCAAGTCGATTTAAAGAGACTCGCCCGCGTCTTTTTTGTTTTGTTTGTTTTTTAACCCACTTCTTGATGCCTGTGTTTGGAAATCGGATGAAACACATTTCTTTATGTTTCATGTATTGGTTTCTAAATTGTAATCCCTCTTAGTCACATGACCGTAGTTATAATATTTTTAAAAACGGCTAGGCCATTCGGTCATCTGGAAATACGCCAATACCTTTCTGTGTAGCATCGCTTCCTGTTGTTGCTCCCCCGTTGAAGAAAAAGGACTGGTCCCTAATTCGTTGGACGCCGTGACTTTAAACTGATAGGCCGTGTTGCAGTTCAACTTGAGAGTTTGCTGATGGACCTTTGGGTTTTTAACCTTTACTTCAGTCCACACCCTGTCAGTACCACGTGTACTACGGTAGTAGATCGTGTAGAAAATTATTGGGCAGCCTCTCGATATTGGTTTAGTCCACTCTAGGATAACACAACACCCTTGCTGTCTAACATCTTTAATGTCTGACCGGTCTGGGATTTCTGTCCAACAAAAAATAAATAAGTTAACAAGCTAAAATAAGTAAATAAGAGGTTACTTTCTAAAAGAAACTGCGATGCTGCGTCGGTGGGGGAGTGTGAAATACTATTTGGTTTCATCAGTTGAGTTAAATTGGCCACTGTGCGTTAGCCCAACGTCAGAGCGAATCAAAGGGATAACGCTCGAAACATACGCTCTCAAATCTCGTAAATAAATAGTAAATAAATAATCTTGTAAACAAAAGCCAGTTACGAATTTAAAGTAGGACCTATTGTGGACACGCCTCGCTATTCCCGAGAGACACTGTCACTGTCGAAGGACGTTTAGGTCTACACGAAGAAGAATTACTGAAAATCTTTTCTCCAATTTGGCCCAGTCTTGTGCGTTATAACTGGAGTTGGTTTAACTACGGAATGACTGAAGTCTTTTTCATCCTGTTGAAAGTTACTTAAGTTGTGCGAAAGGTACTCGCCTAGGCACTTCTCTTGTGCTCTCAAAACTTTCCGCTTGCTTATTGTAACTCAACAATGCACTACACGCGTTCTTACTTTCTTTAATATATTAAATTTACTGTCTACTGACTGTTTAATACCTGCTTGAGTTGTTGAAGCTTCCAAAATCTCTGATGGCCAACCATATCCGAGTTTGTTCTTCGCCATCACTTGCACATCGTACTTTGTATTTGGCTTTAGGTGTTTAAACAGACAGGAAGTTGACAGTGAATTATCAAATGCAGTGCAGTTGTACCATGGCTCTTTAGAACGTGCTCTTCTTATCTGTGCAAGATACCCGGTTACTAGTCCACCACGTGCCTCACGTGCGGGTCGACTCCAAGTTACACTGATAGAGCTGCAGCCTCGAGTGAAATTTGATTGCAAGATAGGTGGATATGGAACATCTGTCAAGCGCAAAGTGAATAAAATATTTCACAACCATAAGAGAATCATGGAAATGAATAACACTGAACGTAAAAAAAGAAAATAAAAAGAAACAGAGGGTTTAAAGTTGTTTTCAACTTTCAAAGGGGATGACTAACCTAACTGAATTACAAGTGTTTCAGAGGAAAGTGGCTAATCGTCATATCTTGGAAATCCTAACTTTCACAAATCGTCCTTTGAATTGGACCCCTTTTATATTAAATGGTTTTCATGATTTTGCATTCACAACCATATTTAGCAAGTCATGTTACCAGAGCATAGTAAAGCAGAGGATGACTAATAGTATCTGGGAAAACCCCCAAGAAATACCTCTTGATCTGTAATAAGTTATTCCTTCCTTAAGTCTGCATCCTTGGTTCATCTTCGCAAAGCAACTTGTTAAATTACGTAATCTGATCGCTGTGTCTGGTTAATGTTACCCAAAATTTAGAGGAAATTGAGATGGTTATGATAAAACGCAAGGCTGTAGCTCATCGTCATTTGTCTTGTGGTTTTTTTTGTCTGTCAAACTGACAAAGGGAAAATTTTAAAATAGGTTATCAAAATAAGTTTCCTACCAAATCAAGCACATCGGTAACATCGCGAATGACAACAACCGACATCATTGGGGCACCGATCGAAATTTGCGCATGTACACTGGCCTTTAAGCTATAAAGACTAATAATTAAGAATTGCACTGTGGTTGCTTGCTTCTGTGTCAAAAATGGTGAGTTTATTGTTGTGTGCGTTCAACCCAAAGCTTCACTTACATTGTGCCGTTCTTATATACCAAGGTTTACTTTCTTTACTGCGTCCCAGATCATTCCATGCAAACACAGTCACTCTGTAATTTTTACTATGTTGAAGATGCAGTTGGTGACTGATTGTGTTGGCGTCAGTGATGTTTATCTCTGTCCAATCTTCAGTTGTTGGTTTAATTATTCTGTAACGTAGTAAATACATGGTGGCCTTGCAATTTCTTTTCGGAGGGCGTGTCCACCAAACAGTGACAGTTCGTCCGGAAAGTTCTGTGTTGTTTTTTAGGATCCAAGGAGTGTCAGGTGGCCCTAACAAAATAAGTTAAACTGTTGAGAACCAATGCACAGTAAGATCTTCTGATGTTAAAATATAGGGGGTGGAGGGGAGAAGGGGAAGAGTGTGAAATTTAAAAAAGGAGGTTGTAATGGAGTAAAGGACTGGCGGAGGAGAGGAGGAGAGGACGGGGAGTAGGGGGGGGGGAGGAAGGAGCAAAGAAGAATTGGGGGAAGAAAGGAAGGGAGGGAGGAATACAGAGGGTTTGAGGAAGGAACGTGCGTACGGGTGAACCTCCAGAGGGAGGGAGACGTGGATGGAGAGATTGTGTTCCGGAGTGGATGGATAGGTCGAGGAATGGTTTGATGGAGAGAATAACGGAGAGAGGTAGAAGAAGGTTGCGAAGTAGATTCAAAGGAGGAAGGTAAGGATGGAAAAAAGACGAGCAGATGGACCAGTTAGTTTACTGCTTGTTGATTAATATTTGGGCTATTCTCATCACTCCATTGGGGGAAGTTGGTGATGTTTTGCTGACACTTATTCATCACATTAGAGGCGGATAAATATCTACTACTATTTATCCACTGAAACTGAAGAGAATACAATGTAAATGTAACTGCATGTTAAAATAATACCAGTCCAGAAAATTGCCAACGCAAACCAATTACTATATTTCTCACAAAACTGGCAAAGAAACTCAAGCAGAAAACGTATGACAACGCTAGGAAGTGAATAGTAAATAACTATCATCTGGAGTTTGCTCAGTCAATCAGAGCAAGCAAAACACTATCCACTAGTTTGGTATAGCCTTTATAAGATAACCAGTCTGTACGTCAAAACGGATCAAACTACCATTTTTTTTAACATTTTTTTTTTATTTTCACTTAAAGTACAAATACTAGAGTAATACAAACAAATACAAAGTTTAATTACACTAACGCTTACGCTACTCTCTAACACTAATTACAAAATAACATTACATTACATTCACAGTCAGCTAGATTTAATTTATGGTATGGTTATATAACTATTAATACCCAATACTCATCTATTGAGATGTTATAAAGATAGCATGTTTTCCCATTTTTTATTCTTTTTTGCAATTAATAATTCAAGTTTCCGAGTTTCAGATGTCTTAGCCTTCAGTAAGGATACAGACGGCTTGATATTTTTACAACGACATGAGTAAATGGTATGTTTTCCAAGAACGATTATGTGATTTAACAAACAATTCCCAAGGTTATTATCGGAAATACCAAAGAGGATTGCTACATCATCAAGCTTATCAATTCTCATATTGTAAGTATTTAACCAAGAAATAACCGAAAGCCAAAAGTTTCTAGTGCAGGTACAGCTGATTAAAAGATGCTCAATAGGTTCTTCGTGATCTCCACAAAAGGTGCACACCGGAGAAGGAACCAAATTCATTTTATATAGGATTTTATTGGTGTAGAGAATACGATTTAGGATTTTGTAATAAAAGACTCTCGTTCTGGTGTCAAGAGTGACTCGACCCGGCAATAGATAAATATTTTTCCAGTCTATAGTACCTGAAATATTATATACGGAATTAAACTTAGATTGGGCAGTCGGAGAAATCTGGATTCGTTTGACCAGGGTGGAATAGATTGATTTTGTTATTATTCTCTCCATCTTTAAGGGGCAGTTTCCAGCTAGGCGGAATGGCGGAAAAAATGCCTTGCAGGAGCAAGTAATCTGACAAGGAGAGATTTTTCTCTCTAAAAGCATCCCACCTTTTTAATTTTGAGTCGTTTGAGAGAATATCGCCAAGTTTCACAAAACCTGCTTCTTTTATTCTCTTGTTGTATATTGATTTCTTGTTAATCAAGAGGTTCTCGTTGTTCCAGATAATCACATTTAAAACGTCCTGTTTTGTAGTTATTATATCGTGATTGCCATTAAAGTCAGACCAAACTTCAAGACATTCTTTATAAAAAAAAAAGGTAGTTTACAGGGTAGGTGCGATGGATTGAAATTGCACTGAACCAGAAAACTGGTTCCTACATTCTTAAGATAGTGAGACAAGAAAACTTTCCACGGGCTACTATTGTCATCTAAATACCTTGCAAGACACACAATTCTTTGAGTTTTAATTAAAAATTCAGGGTGGGGCATTTTGAGGCCACCTCTTCGTATTCACTAATTAAGGCCAGTCTTTTGATTTTGTCTTTGCCTCTCCACACAAAATTGAATATCACAGATTTTATGCTTTTAATTATATCCTTATCAAAAGAGATAAGGGAGGCTCGATACATAAACTTAGGCATAGCAAATGTTTTGACTAATTGAATTTTACCAATTAATGTTAGTTTTCTCCATTGCCAGCAACTTAAAGACTTTCTTATTGACTTTAAAGTAAGGTCGAAGTTAAGCTCTCTACTTTTACGCTGATCATAAGTGAAAAATATACCTGGTATTTTAATTGGCGCATTCACCCTATTAATATCGAGAGCTTCGTGATTTAGATAGGAACTTCCTAACCAGTAGGCTTCTTTTTTTAGTCCTTATTTAGTTTAACCCTGAACATTCACCATATGTGTTCAATTAGGAACTAAGAGAGTCATAAGATTCCTTATCGCGTAAAAAGTTTGTGAAGTCATCGGCGAAAGCGATACATTTGATTTCTTTGTTTTCTACTCCCATACCTTTTATATCTCGAGTCGGTTTGATAACGGTAAGAAGGGTTTCCAAGGCTAAAATAAATAAATAGGGCGAAAGAGGGTCTCCCTGTCTAACCCCACTTCCGACTGAAAAAAGAGGAGTTGCTAAACCATTATTCATAATGCTGCTAGATATATTAGTATAGAAAAGACGTATCCACTTAATAAAGGATTCTCCAAAATTGAACTTTTCCAAGGTCTTGAAAAGGAAGTTCCAGCTTAAGGATTCAAACGCTTTCTCAAAGTGAATGGTCACCATGAGACCGGCGAGATTGTATAACTTTGTATAGTCCATGATATCACCTATAGTTCGTACTGCATCAAAGATGTTCCTTCCTTTCACATATTCGCACTGTTCAGCACTAATTAAATCGGAAATAACTTGCTCGAGTCTTAATGTTATAGCTTTGGACGCGATCTTAACATCCACGTTTAACAGAGAAATGGGTCTCCAATTCGCAACATATCTTTTATCCTTGTTTTTCTTCTCAATAAGTTTTATTATTCCTTGTTTTTGGGAGTTTGTCAATTCTCCTTTTCCATAAGAACTGTTTAAGGAGTCAACTAACAAATGTCCTAAGGTGGGCCAAAGTACTTGATAAAATTCTGCTGTCAGGCCATCGTTACCTGGGGATTTTCCGTTTTTAAACAAGAGCTTTAAAACACTCCGCCTTTGTAAGAACCTCTTCACAAATTTGTTTGGCATCTTCGTTTAAAGTTGGCAAACGACAGTGGTCAAGAAACGCATCGCTTACTTTGTTATGATTGGGTGGATCGCGGTTATAGTACAATTCAGTATAGAAGTCATACAATTCTGATAAAATTGATTTAGGATTAGTTATTGCTTTACCGCTTTTATCAAAAAGTTTGCGGACGCAAGAATTGCTCATCTTTCTACTTTCTAAATTTAAGAAATATTTGTTATTTTTCTCACCATGTTGACTTCATACCAATTGGCTCTAGAACGAATAACATTACCTTGAATAATATAATCGTACAGTGAGTTGTACTCAGATTTGATCGTTTCCAGCTGTACAACGTTATTTTCTGTCGGATTAGAGTCAAAAATCTCTTGGCATTCTTTCAATTTATTCTCCATTTCCTAAAGACGACTTCTCCTTTCTTTTGCCTTTGTTTTGCTATATTTCATTGTTACTTGTCTTATTTTGTATTTAATTAAATTCCGCAGAAGGCTTTGTCTAACACATCATTAAATTCTACTAGCCACGAGGGAACGTTGTCTTTTATAAGGTTGATATATTCTGGATCTTCTAACAGGCTAGAATTAAATTTCTTATCAATAAAGGGCAAAATTACCGAGCGCTGATTGGTTGAGAGAGAGGGCTTTTTTTCTTAATCGAGGGCATTTTTAGTAATCAAGAGAGGGCATGATTACCTGTTAATGATTGGTTAATCCGCTGCATAGCAACCGTTCGTCATCCTGAAATTTGTTGCCAAGTTTTTGTTGCAATAATGGCTTGTCGTTTTATTGAAGCGGACGACGAATTAATTGAGCTTTTGAAATGCGAAAAAGAAAACAAAAACACAAAACGAAGCACAGGCTATAGCCCACTTTGAAAAAGAGTGATGGCCTGGGTCGAGAGTAGCTGCCCAAGCGATTGTGGGAAGGTTTGGGGGGACGTTGGCTATTATCTTCGCATTTTTGCGTCCCCCCAAACAATCCCACAATCACTTGGGCAGTTACTCTCGACCCAGGCCATCACTCATTTTCAAAGTGGGCTATTGGAAAGGAATTTTTCAAAAGTGGGCGAAAACTAGGGGAAAGGAGGAACAGCTAGAAGGCTACGACATCCCAGAAGGAAGGTGAGAAAGTTGCGCGAACAAGAGATGGGAAAACGACCCAACAAAGCAAAAAGCCTGACGAAGGAAGAAGAGGAGATACTATGCCAAAACGGCCAGTTAGACAACTAAACCCCTCGCTCTTTGATAAACACAATGTGGTGGCTGCTAACAATGCATTTTGGTTTACGTGGTCGACAAGAGCATTACGACATGATGGTCGAAGATTTTTCCATCGAAAAGGATGATGATGGCGTCGGGTTCATCATTTTCTCCGAAGGGCCTACAAAGACTAGGCAAGGTGGTCTCCGAGTGAAACCTCGGCTAGCTACTCCCAAGATGTTCGCCACAGGCGAGAAGAGGTGCCCCGTTGCTCTGTTTAAATAATACCTGGAAAAGCGTCCAGAAGAAATGAAGAAAACAGGGCCATTTTACCTGGCTGTTATCGACAAGCCTCAAACCAGCGCCGTGTGGTACAAGAAAACACCGATGGGCAAGAATATAATCAATAACATAATGAAAACAATGAAAGAGGACTCACCGTTAAAAGATGTCTGCCCAGAAAAGAAGCTAACCAACCACAGTGCAAGAAAGACCGTTGTGAAGAAATTGAAAAGCTCCGGTGTTCCAAGATGCGAGATCAAAAACATAACGGGTCACAACTCAAAGCAAGGCCTAGATGACTACGACTCCGGTGATGAAAACGAGCAGAAAATCATGTCCAACATCATCGACAATGCCAAGCCTGCTTCCACTTCAAGACAAGTTCTCCATCCATTGTCATCAGTTCAAACTCAGTCCAGGTCAGCTTCCAGCCATGTCTACAATTTCAGCCATTGCAATGTAACGCTCAACGTCGCAGGAAACCATTCTTTGCAATCCAGTCTTAGCCAGAGCAAGCGGGCTTACAAGATCAGAATCATGCTCCAGGATTCGGACTCAGATTAAACTGTGTTTTGTTCAGTTAAAAGCACTTTGTTGTTTTTCTGTTGGCAGAAACGCTCTGTTGAAATGAGCTTTGTTCTCTAGACTTTTGGCAGTGTATTACGACACAGTTTTGGAGAATAAAATTTCATTGAATCGATTGGTCAGTTCAATTTGATTGATGATTTGTGCGCCGTAGCGCTAAACAGGCTTCCCAAATAAAAATAGACTGCGCGCGTGATTTTCCTTCGTATAAATTTTGCCCTTTATTGATAAACAAGTAATCCCATGAGACCTCGTACTATTAAGGATTAATTGCACTTGAGTTTTCAAAATTTTCCAATTTTGGAAAAATTTTGGAAAAATTTGAAAACTCTCGTGCAATTAAGAGTACTTGGCCTCATGTGATTACCTATACCAATATGACGGCCCAGTTGCTTGCTTTTTAACACTGTTAACCTGGAGCACAATAGCAGCGTGGTCTGTTTTGTGGCAGAAATTATACCTGTGTTGTCCACGTCATCTTGAAAATCATCGCTTATTAGCGAGTAGACTAGCCGACGTTGGACTAAAGGCTTATTTTGTTTCCACTGGTAACGCTTTTTATCCGGGTTCCTCAGTCTCCATATATCTACTAGGTTAAAGTCTAACATTAACTCGCGGATTTTGGTTACCACGTCTTTTTTTCTGTTTTACTTCCATAGCTATCAAGTTGAAGACTTAATCGGCACATTAAAATCACCTCCCATAATAAACCTGTAGTCCTGGTCATAGTCACTCTCAAGTAAAGTAGTCCTACGGTTTCCATAGAATTCAGCAGCGTCATGGGTATTGTTAGGAGGAACTAACGCTTCAACGATGACAAATGTGCCATGGCTATCTTTCTTGACCGACTTCAACTCAAATTGAAGGGTCTCACGCATTAACACCACAACGCCTTTGCTATGATTGGATCCGTGCGAATAATACATATCTCCCGGCCACTGAAATTTCCAACTATCAAAAACATCTGGCGTACTAAATGTCCCTTGCAAAAAAAAAATTTCCGCTTTCTGGTTCCTAGCCCATGTAAAGATCGATTTGCGTTTGTTGAGATCACGAATTCCTTTAACATTTAAAGATAGAACATTGAAGCAAACGTTATTCATAAGAGTAGGTTGATCGATATTTCATTCCTAAAATATGAAAATTAGCCGGGTATAAAAATCGAGTGCGGTTTGAATGAAATAAATTGGTATCTAACAGACTGCGATAAAACTACATGGACATAAAACGAAAACGAAGACTGAGGGCGAAAATAAGTTAACAAATCCCACATACCTCTTGCTCCAGAAGAACTGTTTACGAGCACGAACAAACGCCTTATACATAATTCAACCCGAAACCCTTTCACCCGGAATGTGAAAAAAAAAAATCAAACTGGGAGTGCCCATGAGGTGTGAAAAAGAATATGCATAACGGATAAGGTAGAAAGTGACAAATATATCAGGAATTTTCTACTACTTCTTAAATTAGCATTTTCTAGAGAAAAAGAATAATCATGATAGCAACGTTAACCCAAATAAACTTATTACATTTTACATTTTTACGTATTTACCGTTGATGTAAAGGTTGTCAGGCTCCGATCTACTAAAATAAGCACGTTTGCCATCCTTCCTGGCATTCTTTAACTTCTCCATTTGGAGCTTTCTTATCTCGCGGATTTCTTTCGGGAGGTCTTCATACATCTTGTATCCTGTTTCCTTGAGTTTACGTCCGCATTTGAGCACACGTTCTCGGTCTGAAAATCTTAGGAAACGCGCAATAATGATCCTTTCTCTTCCATTTTCCTTTCTCGGCTTGCCCATTCGGCGTACTCGTTGAAATTCGATGTTCTGTGCATCTTCTATTCCCAGAATTCTTTCTAAGAAAACAGTCAGCACCGCTTTTGTATTTTCAGTGAACACTTCGCCCAGCTGAATAGCTCCATCTTCTTCGCTCGATGAGAAAGTAGTTTCGGGGATGCCTTCAAATTTTAAGTTTTCGCGTCGACTGTAGGCCTCCAAGTATAACAGTTTTCTGCGTGTATCGCTGACGTCGTCATTGTTTTTATAAGTCTTAGCTATCAGGTCTTGTACTTGCTCGTCAACGAATGCAGAATTTTTCTATCTCTTCTATCTCCAAAGACGTTACCTTGCTTTGTAGACCTTTGACTGCTGCGTTCAGTTCTTCCATTTTTGTTTCCAGGTTAGAAAGCTTCGATAACACTAAGTCCGAGTGCTTCCATGACCTCGTCTTCGTCACACGATATCTTAGCCGGAGAATTTGACTCTTTCAGTCTTTTGTCTTCTGGTCACGTCTCCGAATCACTGCGATAGCTATTTTTCCGTTTTGGAGTGATAATAATTTTATCACGGGCGTTTAAACACGGTAGAAAATTGTCCGGTTTACGGAGCTTCGCAACACATGTCTGCATTCTGTGACGCTCTCCCCAATCCTCCCCATCAAACTACTATAACAAATTGAATTGCCATTGCACTCACAGTATTTAATTTTAGTAAATGAAGTGGGGGCACTTATTAGAAAGAGGGTGCATGGTGGGGATAAAGGTCTAATTTTCTTAATTTTTATTTATGGACCCTTGGAAAACTACATTGTAAAAACCAAGATTAAAACAGTGAGAATCATAAAAATCAAAAGGCTTTCAATACAGTGGCCGTTTCACAGTAGAAGGCGGACAAGTCGTCCCACGATTCGTGCGTCCAATGTGAATTCTAGAGTGACAATCCACCTTGTGTTAGTCATCGTAAATTCATACCGGGACGGACAAACAGACGATTTTGAAGCCAGGGGTCTGGCACTAACAGGCTTGGTTACCTTGCTTTTAGAAAAAAAAAATGGCTGCCAGCATCAAGTACATATGGAGTGGGCTTTTATTAAACGGAAATAAACGTCATTTGTATTTACGCCTCAACTGGTGTACAGATATAGCGGAATCATCTCGGTGTCCGGGACCTTCCACCACCAGCCATAGCTATTCACGAATCTCATTGAACACACTCCCGTTTGAACTTGTCTTCAGTGCCATGGTCGATCTCTATTCTCATTGGAAGCCAAAACACTGGCAAATACCTTAAATTGATGCTCAGACCATGACTTGTTGTTTTCGCTTTGCGTTTGTTTTGCTCTTTCTCTTGACAGAGGTCTTTCTGCCCGCCATTTTGAATTTCCCATAAGCCACAACTCTATTTGCTAGTTCCAGTTCCCTTACAGAGTACGGCGTGCAACCATTTGTTCGTCTGGTGTGAATTTAAGTCAGACTAGCGACAAATTTTCCGTCTAGACGAACAAATACTCGACGTAGAAAAATCGTCTTAACAGACGGACAAATATACGGACAGATAGATTAACACTCATTCAAAGAGGGAAGAGGGGAAGGAGTTGACATGTATGTAGAAAACAGAAAAGGCTTACTGGAAGGAACTACCAAATCAAACCATTTATAAAAAAACACGTGGATAAATTTGTATTTAAAAGGCCAAATCAAACACCGTGTCGCGAATGACGCCTTTCCACTAGCCTCCTATGCAGACAATATGAATGCGAGTGATGAGCTCAAAGAGCGTCTGTGTAGGAGACTACTTTTCCACCAAGCATTGATCTAAATGACATCGAAGAAAAGCATACTCTCACCTTTAGTACCCACAAATACTGTTGCATAGTTCCATTTTTCTCGATCCCTCTCGTGTTGGTTCAATTCATTTACAGAGTAAACTCGGAATAGATAGAAGCTGCAAGATTGCAAGCCATTCACTTCCACACTGTTAACAGTGATATTGTCTTTGCTGGGTTTATATTGCACACTCGGCCCACAAGGCTCCTTGCAGTCTTTATCTTTGGAATACTTGCATTTGAAGCAATCCACAGAATACCGAAGCTTTCCACTGATGTCATCGGGAACTTGGGTCCAGTTGATGGCAGCCTTTGTTGACTTGACAACAGTTAAGTTTGCTTTGAGTGGAGCTGGTGGTAATGCTAACAGGAAAATTAATAAATAAATACAAGGAATTACCAAAAACTGAATCATTGTATAACGCAACTCGAGGGATTTGATTGGCTTAGCGGACATGGTTTATGATCCATTATATCATGCCCAAAAACTAGCGACAAATAGATTGTCTTCTGATTGTTCTCACGTAGCGAAATCAGCGAGATCTCGCGTAATTTTCTCGATTGTTGATAATAAAACAATTATTGCGTTCGTGCTTGTTGGATATTAGATGATAATAGCCAATCGGCCGCGCTACAGGTCACGTTGGCCATCTATCCCCTCATATCAAAACGCACTCATTGAATAATTGTTAATTATAGTAACCATAATTATATATTACTTTTATAATGTCTACTACAGTTACAACAACAAAGACAGTACTACTAGCTACCGCTGCTTCTAAAAATGAAAAGAAGGTCATGTCATGCAGACTGTCTAACAGCACTCAAATTGTGCAATCCATGTAACCAGGACCAAATCTCCAGCCCTGGAAATGTATGCCACACACATTATTTTAAAGCATTCAATACCGATAATAAACAATGAAAAACCATTACAGACTTAACTTACCTTCACAAGGTGCTAAATGTGTGTCTGTTAATTTGTAGAATCCTTCATTGCACGTACACCCTGTTCTTTCTCTATCAGGTACCGAGTTTGCAGGGCATGTCAGGCATTTTGTGTTGCTTACTGTATTCTTGTATAAACCTTTTGGACACTCTGGATTAATGACAAAAACAATTCATTGATACAGATACCCATAACCCTCACCCACCCCCCACCACCACTACAGAAATTTCAGTGGGATAGAGGGGTGGGGGACCGTACACAATTACAGATACCTACATTTATCCCCTTTTCCTTTTTGAGGTGGGGTGGGTGGAAGCGTTACAAACAGAAATTAAAGACGATGTGGGGTAAAGAAGAGTTCACCATGCAGAGGGACATCTCTACACTGTACTTTACGGATACTTGCGCCAAGTGGAAGTCTAGATGAAATTATAGAAAAGTTTTTGAAATCGAACTTGGGAAAATGTGGAGTGGCCTGGCAAGTTGCAGGGCCACAAGGGTTAACAGCATTGATATTACTGAAGTTCATTGTACAACTCTACTTGTTTCAGTTGTGTTAGTAATAATTGTTGCTGTTTTTGTACCGTCAGCCCTTCCCCCCTCGCCCTCTAATTTCAAGTGAGTAAAATCATGGTAAGTGCTTGGGGTTTTTTTTTTGATCACCATGAGGGTGCTGTTGGTACATGTAGCTGCCATGGACACCCAGACACTAAACTTGCATGGTTCTACCATCCTAAAGTACCGCCTGAAAGTTTCGACCATTTACATACTCGCAACTTTCCCTCAGTATTCCCGCAGCAGACCGCATTTTTACCTGGGGAAATTTACGGCGTGGCTCCAAATTTGTCGCGGGAAAGTTTACCAAGGTACAACGTCTGTAATGAAAATGACGCCCTCCACTAAACACATTTGATAAATATGCTAAATGGCCCGATTTATAGGAGAGACGATAATCCGTGTGGACGAACTTGGGTAAGAATTTTTGAGTTTGTCTGATAATCCGTCCGTGTATAAATACGGGCAACAGATGGATTATCCGTCAAGACGAACTGTCTGCTTAGTTCGTCTTAGCAGACGAACAAAGGTGGATAATCCGTCAGGACGGATAATCCGTCTGTGTGTATAAATGCAGGGACAGACGAACTTAGATGCCAGAATCAACACCTCGTTACATAACGCCAGCGGTCTCTTAGCAGTAGGATACAAAATGTGTTTGCATAAGCGAAGTACCTGAACAAAGGCCAGAGAACAAAGATGGCGGGGAATCCATTCCTTTTCCTCGAGCCAGTTTCTCGCGACCTGCATAATACGTCTAGTACAAACTGGACGAACTATGAGACGAACTAATACTGTGTTTTATAGTTCATCCCGCATTTATACTAGACGGATTAAACGACCAGGCCCCAGTTGTTCGAAGAGCAGATAACTTTATCCACTCCGCCAATAAGTCACTATCCAGTGGAGCAAATATACTCCACCTAGCGCCTTCGGCAAGTTTTCCACACAATCCCATACTTAAATTTGATATATGCTTTTACCCTATCCACAAATTATAGGGCTATTAGGCCGGAAAATCTTGCACACATTTTATCTGCTGGGTAGCGACCTATCCAGTGGATAAAGTTATCCGCTCTTCGAACAACTGGGGCCAAATGGATAATTCGTCCAGACGGATTATCCGTCTCTAGTATAAAACGAGCCAATAATACCTAGAATTAAATAAAGATACCTACATGTACAATTAGTATGTGCAATCGCACGAGGCCGAGTAGAATTAAGGATTAATTTTCCCGCGTATTTCAAAGTTTTCGCAAATTGCCCTCGTCGCTGCGCGACTCGGGCAATTTGCAAAACTTTGAAAATACAAGTGAAAATTAATTTTTAATTCTACGAGGACTCATTGCGATTACGTGCTTATCAACATAAAGGGCAAAATTTTCTTAAAGCAAATATGGCATCCGCGGTACTCTCTTAGCTTGGTTTTCGAAATCTACTGGGAATTCTAACCATTGACAATGCATTCAAACTCAAGGTTGCCATTTTCACGTTCAAAATAATAAATGATCAAATATGTCCTGTTTTTGCAAACTCTATTTCCACAGCATCCTCTCGGCACTCGTACAATACCCGATTTTCATCTCGACAAAATTTTAGCAGACCAAAAATACGTACTAACTACGGTAAACACACTTTTCAATTCGCGGCATCACAAATATGGGAAACAATAGACTGTAACATTAAGCAATCAAACTCCGCTTCTTCGTTTAAAACCAAATATAGGAAAAATTTGCTTATAAACCAAAAGTAATGTAGAGTTCTTCACCGTCATCCGTTCGCTAAACGCGCTCTTTTTCTTTTTCAAACCTTTCCAAATAATTTTTTTTCTTCCACCGAAATAATTTTCTCTTCCATCGTAAGCAGTGCCCAACTCGAAAGTAGCATGCTCCTTTGGGTACTGCTCACACTAAACCAAACAAATCTATCCCAATTCTTTTTAATCCTCCTTTGTAATATAAATGTTTATTGTTTTTTATGTATTGTATTGAATCTCGTTGTACGTGTGAAAAATAAAATTGAATTGAATTGAATTCGTAAAACAGTTAGTCTCGGCCTGGAGTAAAAACACTCACCCGTAAACAAAACAAACAAACAAACAAACACACAATTCTGCTGTTTCTCAGCGTACAAAACAGACGAAACGAGAGAAGTTGATTGTCATCTAAATGTAATATCGATAAAATAAAAGTTTAATTCATGAGCAAACAAACGACAATAAAACCAGATGTTAGGCAAAAATAATTTTGATTCACCTGCACTGTAAAGCTTTCTACCGCGGCTTTTCACACGATTACAGATCAATAAAAATAGCAAACAGTGGTTCCAAAGAAGGAACTTGCAGAGTAATTTCTTCCACTGAATTAGAACTGCTCCTTCCTCCCATCAAAAGGGCACTGTTATTATATTGTTCAGTTATCGTTCGTTGGAAGAAGCGGTAGCGAGGTGGAAGCACTTTGTCGTGGCCATGAATGATTTCAGTTTTTCAACCAAACAAATCCGATCAGGTTTTTAGCTTTTGACACAAATAATCTCTTGCTGTTTCTTGTAAGAAACGGCAGTTCACCTTTGGGAATTTCCTTTCCTTTCCAATTATTTTTGGCACAAACAATCCGGCTTAAAACGTTAAACTCCAAAGAACCTGAAAGAAGTTGTTTTTGTGGAGGCACAAAATGAAGAAACCAACAAAATGTTATTTTTTATGTTATTTTCAGTTTGCATATTTATTTCACTGGTTTATAGTGTCCCCAATTAGCGCTACAGCGCTAAATACTTCGACACTTAATAAAGTCATTTATTTTATAATTTTTTTAAATGGCGTGTCTGGCCAATCAGGAGCAAGTATTTTCGCCGCTCGACCAATCAGGAGTAAGTAATTTTGCCTCGTTGAAAGTTAAATTAAGAAAAAATGCCCTCTGTTTCGACCAATCAGCATTCAGTAATTTTGCCCTCTATGTTATAAAAATAATAAAAATACACACCTTTACATTCCAGTGAATTAGGCACCATCTCAACAATCTGGTAGCCCTTCTTACAACGGCACTTCAATCCATTCGTGATATTCCATTTTCCACTACTAAGGCACACACCAGTCAGCTTTGTATCACTAACCGAGTTTTTGTCACTACACTCGCCTGCTTTCTCGTCTGGAAATAAGTCATTTGCAGGAGCAGCAGTTCTTGGAAACTTCACCAATTCACCACCTCTCTCTGGGCAGAATTTGTAGTCAATGGTGACGTTCTGTATCATTATGCACGCGCCTCTGTCTAAGAATCCCAGATATACACCTCGGGCCTTAGTTGCCATCTTTCCACGGTACAAGAAGGCCTTTCTCCGAGCAAGTTCAGGCAGTGCTGTGGTAGTTGTGATATAATCTATAAACTTATAACCTCCTTGAGTTGGATCGGGTGCAGGAAACAACTTCCTGTCACTATGGTAGGCATAAAAACCAAGATATGTTTTGCAGTATTGACCAGGAACAACTGGCTGTCGACAATTTACTAGTCTGTAACCAATTTCAATACCCAGCAACTGAGCATCTTTGAGATCGATGAAGCCTGACCTTAACCAGTTGTTTGGTTCGTGTTGGGTCAGAATATCACAGACAGAGTAGTACATCTTTGAAATTGACGGTGAATACCACTGAAAATAATCACAGGTTGTCATCTAATATGTCAAATATATATCTATTAACAATGAGGATGAAACATTATATAGAAGAAGCCAGAAAAAAAATCAGACTTGAACGAGATTTGAACCAATTACCGGTGCAGTGCTTTACCAACTGTAGCCTACAATGCAGGCAAACATGTATCCGCAATCTTGGATGTTAAAAGAAGAGGAGTATTGGGGAGAGTAGAAAATGCAATTGCCCCCTTTACCCAACTTCCTAAGATTTTGAAAATCTAACATGGTGGCTATGACTAACCAAGATTCGGGCTCTCGTACTCCGCATGTAAATGCCTGCATTGAAGTGTTCTAGCTACCAACTGAGCCATGAAGTCAAATGGGAGTTAGTCATGTTCTTAGTTCAAAATATACCCATGAAGAATGTGCAGTTCCAGAAAATATCCATACTCCTACAGAAGGGCTATTCTTTGCACCTTCGAATTTCCGATGATCTTCCGTAGGGTGGTTGAGGATTTTTTTCTGAAACTGCACAATAAATGAATACAAGAGAAAATGAGGGACAGAGAGGGAGGCTCCCAGTCCACGCCTTGGGATATGTCGATTCCACTATAGTTATAAATAGTTTTAGACGGAAAAGGAAGTTTGTTTTCCGAGACGTCCGCATGAAAGCTAACCTCGATCTGATGTGGTTAGTCAAAGCAAAATAATGGCGGACAGCGTTGAGATAAGTTTTGTCGATGAAAACGACTTCCGAAAAGTAGGGAAATGGTATTTCTGGAGCGAGAATTCACAGTGGGAAATATGCTCCACAATTTCTTCAGATTCAAACGACTCGCTGGCGGGCATACCAGATTTTAGCGAAGAAATTGGGTCCGAAACGGGCAGCGATTCAGGTGATATTTCTTCGCACGATGGTAGCAAAAGCGACACGGACAGTGATTATGTTGGGGAACCCTCGACATCAGCAGGCAGCAGGAGAGGAAAGACGTATAAAAATAAGAAACAAAAAGGAAAAGAGTGCTCTGGTGAAAGTGCCAATTCGAGCAATGCGCCCAAACAAAGCCAGAATCGAAGATCACAGCTTGGAAAGAAAAAACCAAAGGCGCTCACCAGGAACGAACTCGATGAGCTCGGTAAAAAACTAGAGGGCAAACGTCCCATGTGTTGGAAATTTGTATCAGAAAGACTTGCAAACCAGTACGTTATGAAGCATTACAAAACACATCGTCAGCTTATTGAGGAAATTCTTGATGATCGCTACAATGAACTTCGTGATCTAGTACACCATATGTTCTCATTTTACGTACAACTCGTTTCAGAAATTGCAAAGGCCGTTAAAAAAGACAGAAAGGCTCACTTGTCATTGCGCTGGATGAAAAGTTTGAACAGCTACCTGGATAGTTCATCCAATAATTCAAAGGTATGCAATGCAGTGTTCCACGATTTGGCAAATGAATATTCATCGAGTACGATTCGAGCAGTTACAGGCATTTTGCATTCCCTAGTTTATGATTTTGCACAGACAGAGTCTTACAATTTTTCTCAGCCGCTTGATATTCACCAGGATATTACACCTGAGGATGATGTCGCCTTATATCGAATGTCTGGTGCAGCTCTTTGCCAAATGATAAAACTGAGAAAAGATACTTTATCAGAAAAGAAAGGAAAAAGAAAAACGACACCTGACAGTAGAAGCCAAATGGAAATGGAGCTCGATTTTCTCATTAAGCTGAAAGAAACAGACAAAAGCCATGTTCCAGAGGCTCTCAATATTCTTGATGAAGGTCATTTGACCTTTGTCAAAAAAGAATTTCTAAACTTTGTAAGAGAGGCAGATTTGAATATCAGAGAATATGTGAATGAGCGAAGCTTAAAGAAACACAAGAGTAACTTTTTGGAAGTTGTACACTTCAATGTTTACAATGATGAACAATTGTTGAAATCATTCAAATGGTCAGCAGAGAAGTGTGGAGCATCAACTAAGGATGTCAAGTCTAATGTGATTGACAAGGTGTACAGTGACATGCTTCAGAAACTGTGCAACACCAGAACAAAGGAATTCTTCAGAGGGAAGTTTGAAAAGGACATGGCCACATCAGGTAAAGTTGTAGAAGCTGACCAATCCCTGAGAGATAATCTCAAAACATTTAGCGTTGCTAAAAAGAGATAGGATATACCTGTACATTTTGTCTAGAGAGGAAGTGTCAGTTATGCATACATGTGTACACGTCATCGGCTTTCTTCTTGGGTCAACTCCTAGTAAACCACAGGCCACCTATTTGGTGAAGGGGAAATCTTACGAGAGGAATTCCCCTGGATTCCATTTTCCAGTGCACACAGTTACTGACAATTTAACTCAATCAGTCCTGTAAATTTATCTTGTACCCTGTTAATCCTCCGATGAAGTTTTGAATTGTCCTACCCTTACAAACCCCTTATGTATGTTCGTTAACATGGCAGTTCCTGTGGTTCCCAAGGTCATTAACATATTCCTCATTAACATATTCCTTTGTTTCCCAAGCACCAATCCTAAGAGGAACCTGCCAGGTGATGTGCATAATTAACCTTTTAAGCCCTATGGTGGGGACAAAAATTCCCCATAACCCTTTAAGCCCCCAATAGTGATCAGCCTCTTGTTTCTCCTTACAATATCACTACATAATCTGACATACAGGTCATGAGAATAAAGGAAATGATCACCAAAGATAAATTGTCTTGATGTTGAAACAACTTCTCCTAACTTGTCTTAAAAAATAAACAAAGACCATTGAGGAGAATTTTCATGTTGATACTGGGGCTTAAAGGGTTAATTGTCTCCATACATTGCATATGTTACTAGACAGGATAAAATATTCAACTTCTAGACAAATTCCCAAATGGTTATCATTTTGGTCAATTTGCATGACTTGTTTGGTGGATTATGTATTGGTTAAGAAAGGAGAAACTTGATTTTGATCCATCTTGGGATTCAAAGACCCAAGGAAATATCTCAAACAAGCAATTTTAGATGTTCTCAGTTGTTTTGTTACATTGTAGAAGGTCAAGGTTTATTACCTTCTGATCATACATGTACATAATTTATATATTAAGTTGTGTAATATTTTCATTTTGTATGTACTCAACTCCTTTCTTTCCTGTTGTTCAATAAAAATCTGCCTAAATAAAATTTTGCACTTTATTCCTGTTCTACAGTACATCTATTACAACATTGGAGTATTTTGTACATTAAAATATTGGGTCTATGGATGGGGAATTAAAAGTGATACAGTAAACATCAACCATTGAAAAAACTCTTTAGTTAGCAAAACATGAAAAGTTTTTGGACATCATGTGTGTATGGTATAAAGTAGCATTCCTTACAGTGACAAGAGTAATCTATTATTTGTTACTTTCACATACTAAAACAAGTGCTGCTTGTTAAAAAACTTAAAGTTTATGGTACTTGACCTCTTCACTGTTATTGCAGAGACCCTATCATTTAAAATAATTAAGTATACCAGACTTGTAAAAGCAAAGACTGTAACTACATGTACATACATGTACTAGCCTGCGTAGGCTGGCGGTATTGTTAGCGCGCGCGAAAGAAAGTTTTGGCAGTCACTGAGGAGCCGCTAGAAGCGAGTGGCGAAGTCCCTCCCCATTCCCCTCATGGTTTCGCCGCTCGCTTTTAACGGCTCCAATGGTACCGCCAAGACTTTATTTTGCTCGTGCCTACAATACCGCCAGCTACGTAGGCTATACATATGTACACTTGTTTACCAATACATACTTTCTTGGTGTTTAATTCGTTCAAGTTTATTTTTTGACTGGACAATTCAGCTATTAGTGGTCCTTCAGTTGTCCGATATGCATTCTACACAAGGAATGATAGTGCCATACCATGGAAAAAATTCACAACAGTTACTGTACGTGCCACCAGAAAGGAACCAGTCTGAATTTCTCATATTTCTCAACTTGTGTGTTATAATATTACAAACCAGTTATATCAGAAGCAATTCTAACTATAACAAACTTTTCTGATACTAAATTAAACCTATAACAAAATGTAAAACAAAATGTTATGTACAATAAACCTTGGCCAACACCACTAACTATGCCTTAGGCAGTCATGAATTTTAAGCTGAACAAGAAGTCTATTTAGCCTGCATTTCCAATAATTGATGTTGGGTGAATAGTTACAAATGTACCAGGCAAAATCACCATTGACCACCAGCCCTCTTCTAGTGAAGACTGAATATTGCATGCTAGAACTATAAACATATGAACATGGATATTTGCTCCTTAGAGTTACATGTACCCCGACTTCTCCATGGACTTACTAAAAGGCACAAATAAATCAAAAGAAATAAGAATTGTTTAGTGAACCAGCTAGCATTTCAACCCTAGTAAGCACCATATCAATTAGAATCTACATGCATTGTTGGAAGCTAATTAAGCCCCCTATAACTGTGTGTTATGGTATTACAATTTTGACAACTACAAGTATAAGGGTTCGCACAGGAAACAAACAGTACTGTAAAATGTATACCCTAGAAACTAGAGATACAAAAATGCTGTGAACAAAAGTTTATATCCTTAGGCTAGCTTATGCGATTTATTTCCTCCACTTGTTTGGCTACTGTATCATGCACATGCACTGTCTGAAGTCACCTCTGCATCAAGGCAACCTCTATGAATATTTGTTTCTCCTAAAGCATGTATTTGACTTTGTGTGTTTCCCCCAGAGACCCTTATATTTTTTGTGATCCTATAAAACATACGTCTACAATGTGAGTTTTACAAATGACACCAGTTTTAAAAGCTGGCCCAACTGGCTCGGCAACCTAGTCATGTACAGTCATATGTAACAAATGTAAGGGTGCATAAACCTAAAGATCCATTAAAGTATTTCTGGACCATCTTGGAAAGCCATGTCACAATATCACTACTGCTAGTCTGCCCTGCTGGTGCATAGCAGATGATGGCTCCATACTGACCATGAGTATGAGAGTCAACAATGGCAAAGGCCCCAGTCTCCCAGATCAGAAGTGCCACACTTTCACAGCCTGAGATGAGAACAGCAACTTGCCTTTGATGACAGGCCGCTCGAGTTTGCAGTGACTGGACAAGGGGTGACAAATCTCCAGAGCGCAAATCAAACCCGATGGGTTGATCATAATGAGCAATGTGCAGATCATTTCCGCAGCTCTCAACGGCATCTTCAATGTCAAGGTTTCTGGCCTCCCCATCAAAAAGAAGGTCATGAAGAGCATTACCCTCAACCATTGAGTCAACAATAACTTCAAACCACTGACTTGGTAAGATGCTCAAGGTTGGCTCTGGCAGGACAAGTTTGACAAACTGGTATCCTACCAATGACGCAATGATGGTGCATGCGTTGCTTCCTAGACGTCCACCAATAGTTGACTGACTGAGGTTTGCTGAGAAGCAGAACTGCTTCATCTCATTAAGACCAAAAGGATCATAAATCAGTCGCACAGAGTATGACATTCTTGAGGCCTCACTACTTGATGTAACCGATCCAGACACCAGGATGACATCATCACGATAACCACGCTCTGAATTGCTGTTGGTGATAACCTCTCTGCCAGTAATGACTCTTCCACGAAAAGATCCATAGTTGCTCGCAGAAAGGTTTCCACCAGCAGTAAATTTCAGGACACTAAAAATTGATTCAATGGCACTCCCATTTATTTTGAGTGGGCTGATGAAATAATCAGGATAGGCTGCAATGAACCACTGACTGAAGTGCAGGAAGCCATAAACCATAAATCTCAAAAGGTCCCAGGTCTGCAAAAAAAGATCTGGATTACAAGTCTTGTTTATGTAAAAAATTATGGTAATTTTTTGGAATGAGCAACACATCTGAAAAGTAATATTTCTTGTAAGTGTTATCAGTTGTATTTCTGAATGTAGAACATGGGAACACCTTTTTAAGGAGTATTATCTAGAAATCATTTTGAATTTAACCGGGCCAAGATCTGCTGGTTTATTAAACTCTTAATTGTTGGGCAGATTAAAATAAATGGAAATGTGAGTCAGGTAAGAACATTCCACTCTGTCAACATAATGATCAACCACATGCATGCAGATGGTATCTAATTTCGGCAATGGGAGAACAGGGTTTTTGATTATCAATTTTGCAAAACGATTTTGATTTGTTTCATCCAATTACTTTTCTTAGTTTGGACTAATTTACACCCTCTTACTGTGTAGAACTATTTTAATATTATCTAATTTGGTCTGTTAATCGGTACAATGGTATGATTTGAATAATTGGATTTTTCTGTTGACTTAAGTAGATCGATGGGCGCTGCATGCTGAATACACAGTAAGGGTCTATGACATACAAATTGTATTCAAGAGTGGACAGTTTGAATGCCAGCACTGGCATTCAAACAAATATTGACTGCGAATTAAAGAAACAATGGGATTTCAAGAATTTTGTTGTCTTACAGTGTATGTACCATAATTTTTTACATCTTTCTACCTGCCAGGCTAAGAACTTGCTTTGTCTAGCTTGCTTGCTGTTATTGGGATACTCTGAAGAATGGAAAAAAAAAAAGGAAACTTAATTAATTTAATTAATGTTTAAATGTGAATTAATATTAAGATCTATATGTCATATGAATTATATGTACTACAAGTTTTCCCTACGCTAGCTGATACTATGACTGAATGACATATGCATCATACTTTACAAAACAAGTCTCTTCCTTCCTGTTATAAATCAACTGACTTTTTATGCATTGTCATCAAGCCAGCAAAAATACAGTCGGTTACGTACAGAGAGGACAGCAAGACATTAGTTGAAATCACTCCATGGGATTCCCTGAGAGAAAATTAAGTCTTAGTTCTCTCACCAGTGCCTTGATGACATGTGAACCAGTCTTTAAAGAAGCTGAAGCCCTTCTCGATGTTTTCAAGAACACGTTGGTATTTGGGTGAAATAGTCATATGGCTCAATATACCCTTCTCAAAGATGAGGTGGCAAGCCTCCAAGTAGTTACTGGTCATTTCCACCATTGATGTATCAGCAGGCAATGGAAGCTTCCTTGCATGTTCTTGGAGAGCACTGATCATGTATCGTTGCTAAGGGAACCGCCAAAAAAGTACATTGAAAGAGAATTGAATTAGTACATGCTAACAATACCAGTGAAGTCTCTGAATAAAGAATGTAATGGCTGTATAATTGAAGAGGTGCCTGGAAAAACGCCCTAAGTGACTTCTGATAAATTGCTAGATTCTCCTTCCAAATTTCCATGCATTCGCTTGAGAAACAAAAGGAGAATTTGACCTTATGTCAAAAGTCACTTAGGGCCTTATTTCACGCACCCCTTCAATTATACTTACATGTGTACAAAAACTATTAAGTACACAGTACAGTGACTGATTAGTTGCAAAGAGGCCAATTTCAATTAATAATTTTTAAAAAAATTATCTAACACAAGGCACATAGATTTGGGGGACTTAAACAAAGAAATTTTACAAAGAACTTCTGTTCATCCCTCTAAGTTCATTGGATTCCTAATTGTTTTATTCTCCCAAGCCTTGGTGTGACATTAGAATTTTTTTCATTATTTAATCGAAATGGCTTATTGTCACACTGCATTCTTTAATATCTTGATAAATATTTAAGTAAATTAAGTCTCACAAAAGCCATCATCAGACCCTTTTAAATATCTTCTAATTGTACCTGCATTATCTTTGCTGGCAGAACATTCAAGCGGGTCCAGCTATCTCGGTGTACAAAGCTGTACCGGAGTCCAGGAACTCTTCTGGCCAAATTCTGTTCAACTCTTTCCTGGTCACGCTCATACTGATCAAATATTGGTTGCCAGCCAAACTGGATACCATCTTTTTGGAAAGATTTGGTACCCCTGGGTCGAGAACTGTACAGGGCAGCAATATTGTTTTTGAGCTGTGAAATAATAACAATAGGACATTAATATTAAACTACATACCAAACAACAAAAAATGTGTTTTAGTCGCACGTTGCGATTGCCAACCATTACTTTCAAAAGTTTTCATTTCTTCATTCGCGAAGTCTAACTTAGAAATTGGTTCCATTGCAATGAATCCCTATGAAGTAATGTCACTGTACGTAATATTAGACTATCATAAAATTTTGTAGATAAGTCAGATGAAAGGCACTGATCCTGAAACACATCAACATTCACACACAGAGAATTAAGATGAATAGTATGAGGAATTCTCTGTATGCAATATGCATGCCATAGTCAAGTAATAATTTGCATTACATTACCCATGGGAGGGAAGCTGTTTATGTTAAAGAAATAGAGAAGGAGCAATAGAACATGTATATTAGACAAAAAACGACGTCATAGCTGATGAGCAACTGTGATGTTGACGAGGTGTGTATCTACATGTACAGTACTGTATTTTACCCAACAATAATTTATACAAATTAAGAATTAACACAAATGTTTCATTGTGTTAGTTACCTGGTGAGAAGGGCAGATTACCACAAATACTCGCTTGTCCTCACTATCCTCATATGGATTGTCAAATGATGCTGAAACAGCAAATGGGTCTTCTCCATCAGCAAGAGGCAGCTGCTCATGTTCATAGCCACAGAGAAGCTTTATAAGGGCTAGATTCGATGAGGCTCCATCACACACCAGCACCCGAACATGGAAATTGTACAGAGTGAAAGCCTGGATTGTCCTCATGACACACTCAAGTAAAAATTGGTGGTCCCATGAACTGGCACAAGTGAAATAGGGCCCAATGACATCAAATTGTGATGTTAGATCTCTCCACAAAAACTGCAAGATGTACGAGGTTTTCTGCTGATCGAAATCTTCACCCACACTCATGAACACATCATGTAGCCAAGGAAGTTCTTCTGGACTCATAGCATAACCTCTAATGGTTGAATTCATCGAATTCCAAACAATCTTGGACTGCACCTGTGTGATCAGAGTGTAAAGTGTCTTAAACAAAATGGTAGCCTACTCAGAAATAATGACAACCTGAAACAAAATTTTCATGGTACATATATGTATCAACAATTGAAGGCGTGGTACGTGGAATAAAGCCCTAAAAGGGACTCTTGATCTCCCCCCAACTTCTCCTTTATTAAAAGAAGGAAGAAGAAGGCAATTTGCTAAGACAATGTAACAGTCTACTTAGGGCTTATTTCCACGCACCAATTCAATTGGGTCACATATACATGGATACTTGCATGATTCTTGTTGAAAGCAATATAGCAAGATTGAATGCCATTATTCCAAAAAGGTGCCAGTTACTGACAATACATGTACATCTAAACAAGGTTGTAACACTTGAAGGAAAGAAAATTTGCCTTAACTTTTCACTGAATGACAATCACTCAATCAATCAATCAAGCAATCAATCACTCAATCAATCAATCACTCACTCACTCACTCAATCAATCAATCGACTCAGTAATGCAGTCAATCAATCAATCAATCAATCAATCAATCTTCCACCTAGAAAAGTAAACTTTTTTCATTTTTAATTGCCAACTTAAATTATTCTCTCTGGTATTCAAAAAACTTTTGATTATCTCTTTGACATTTCACCAGTCTGGAATCAATGCTTAACATTCTTTCTAATCATTTCAATCTCATGACATCTCCTGACCTTTGTCTCGTCGAAGATGAGAACTCCAACACCCAGTGGTCTCTTCCTTCCAGATTCAACTTTTTTAGCACAAAATTGTTCATACACTTGACTTTGATGGGCAATATAGCTCTCATGAATCCCTGGCCCATCTGCATTCTTACTGACAATTCGTTGCAGTTCTTTGCAACAAGGTAGCTGGAGGATGCCAAGACTTCTAACTGCACGAAATGCAGCAGGACTTCTGGTGTAAACAGCCAGAGCTACATGTAAACAAAGCACACAATAATAATTATAATTAAAAACAATGCAAAAACTCCAGGCAAAACTGTCCTTCGATTTTTTAGAGGGGTATAATTTAATCATTGATTTCATGAAGTAGTTGCCTGGGATTGCAGAAAATCAAAACACACCAAACATATCAGTATTATGATTTGTCAGGGATGAGAGAGTTGGTAAATCATGATCAAGTTTGCATCCAACAAGACCACTTGTAATAACTTTATGTTTAAAATAAATTACACAAATTATCATTTATTTTCTACCAGTTTCGTCATTTCGCCTTCAGTCAGATCTGCTGCGAAAATAAATCTTCATACAGCCATTTTAGGTCTGGTATCACTTCTTTTTAAGTTAGTTTTATTTCAAATGTTGTATATAAAAACTATTACTCCGGAAAACCCACCAATTCTGATAGTTGCTGATGACCACCTGTTGCCTTGTTTTCCAGTTTCTAAAAAACAATGGTTAGAGTATTAGTAATATGTTGCCAACGTATTTAACTAAGAATTACTCACTCACAGAAATTACTTACTAGTCAGTCTGTGGCAATTTCCAAAGAAAATGAACATTTTCTAATACCAAAATGAAATTTACACTAAACTTATGTAACACTTGATTTAAAACCTTTGCAAAGACGTGTGTTGTAAAAACTAATAAGATTTAGCCCTAACAGCTGCTTTTTTATGAATTTACACTAAGTCTTACGTCAAGATATCTAATAAAAAACGTATGATGTTGGAGAAAAATGAAGGACATCTTAAAAAGGAAAACACGAAGTTGTTCAGACCGAAATAAAACCTCTAACGCTCTCGCTGCTCTTGATATGTAATAAAAATAAAATGAATTATAGCAGTTATGTTTAAGCCTACCGTTCTTGCGCTGATCTTTGAAAAAAGCTGCTTTTTCCATTTGCCACATTTCACGAATAACAGCTCCGCTTCCAGGTTTGTGGCTGTCAGCTTCGTTGAACACTTTAGCGAGGCCTTCTTGGCCTTCCTTGCAGGATTCCAAACAGTTGATGAGTGTTATGGATGCTCCCTAACTAACCTGGCCCCGGTTGTTCAAAGAGCAGACAACTTTATCCGGTGGATAAAGCACTATCCAGCGCATAAAATGTATTGGTCGGATGATTCAGTCACTATCATTGTTGCTTGGGGGAGAGGAGGGGGGTCAATCGATTTTCCAATAACTGTCCCAACAATCTCCTAGTGACAGCTAATATGGATCCAGTTTGCAAATTGTCTCAAGAAATATTGGCCAGAATTGTGGACCTCAGCTTACATGTAGGGTTAATCTGCAGTCTGTATATTAATAACTGCAGCTAACGACTGGACACTATGACTCAGAAGATAATTGATATCAAGTCTGAAAAAGAGTTCCTCGTTACATACTATAGGATTGTGGTTAAGCCTTGCAGTTAATTGTGCTGTCATGTACTTACCCCTACTCCTTCTGAGTTCTTATAAGTATGCCAGACCCACATGCCTTGCTTTGGGGGTTCTTGTAGTAGGATTTCTGAAATGGAAAGTCACAACAAAAAACAAAAGAAAGCAATTACATGTATAAAAACAGGAAACAGTTACATGCACATGTAACACATTTACATGCAAATTCAAGCCTAATTTTCCTGGCCATATTATTGAAAAAGAGCAGAAAATTAACGCACAAACATTTTGTTAAGATAAGAAATTAAAACGTTAAATTTCTGTCTGCCATCTGGCCTTCAGTCCTGACTGCAGATGCAATCACCCTCAACATTTATCTCCTGATCGTCTGGGATTAACAAAGATTAATTAATTAGTTACATTTGTGTGATCATATGGAAACCAACTTGTCCTGCAATCATGCCAATGAAACTCATAAAGTGCTCCATTCAAGGTCCTGTTACATGGGACACTTTTACAGAGGTAAAAGACCTGTCACTGTCCCTTCAATTCCTGAGGTACAGTGCAAATGTACCATCAAGATTGTACAAGTTGTAAATAGCCATGGATACAAAGAAAAGAACGAAGGAAGGGCCCATGACATTTAACATGGTAAAAAATCAAATTGCAGTTTGGAAACAAGAGGCAAAATTACATGTACAGTGTAATTGTAAGCGCGCACATTCAACTTGGAAAATAAAAGAGTATGACTTATCATGTGGGTTAATTTAACACAGGAAATGCTATCTTCCATAGTGCAATGATTATGGGTGATTAGGCCAGAGAACAATTTCTGTGATCCAAAAGGATGATTTCAGGGGTTTTATTAGGGGGGAGAGTTAAGGCTTACTCATTACATTTGCCTGAGAAAAGAGTGGTCAAATACAATTGTTTTTATTTTCACTGCTGATTGCAAAGGCCCTTTTACCACAACTTGAAGGATTGTTACGACAATGACATCATTACTTTCGCTTTCCAACCACAATAATTAATCACGTGCCATATTTAGAAACAGATCACCATTCACATAGGCTCTCTAGCTGTAAATAAAAAAAATCATTTAAAGGGACCATTTACAAGCTCACCTCGGAAGATTTAATGGTTTCGAATAATTTATATTAATAAAGGAAAAATACACAGATAAACCATTGACGATTTGTTATCGCCTATCCAAGAAAAATGAAATCAAGGTAATGGTCCAATTTTAATACAAAGTTCAAAAAAAAAAAAAAACGGTGAAGCAGAACATGAAAAAAAATCTTGAATCCCACAGCGGGCGGTACATATTAAGCTTGCTACATCAGATTTCGAACAAATTCATTCTCGCAGCACGTACGTCATTTTATACTGTTTAGCTTAAATTTATGAATAGATATTAGTACACTCACCAGTATCTGCTAAGCCTTGATGTACCGCAGCAGCTAGCCAAAAGATAAACGTCCATTGAAAAGTCTTCATGTCGAAGGATATTTGTCTATTTTTCTCTTTTCTAACGCGTCAATATTTCTGAAAACCAAAATGGCAAGAACGACCCTCCATTAGTATTATGAGTGTTCAGGAAGGATACCTTTTAGAAAAGCCTAATTCTCAGGCCAACCTTGAATCGTAGAATTTCGAAAGTAACGGCCCCCGTTATTTTCAGATTTGGCAGGCCAAGGGAGCCGCTACTTTCGGGTAATCGTTACTTTCGGAATTCTACGGTATAGCCGGGCCCTTGTCAAAATGGGCCAAAATTGATACATTTCTTGATATCACAGTTAGATTGAGCATATGCGGACTAACAGAAACAATGGACTAACCACCTGCTAACATCATCGCTATCAAAATCATCATCAGCACCATCATTGCAATCATCATATACACATCCCAAAAGTAATGACAGCACAATTTTTGCCTTGAAAAGCAAAGTTTTCAACAGCATTCTTCTGCTCAGTCTTGGTGGGTCATTTTTAACAATAGGATGCTTTCACTTTTGGATTTAAAGTGTCGACACACCAGTATAATAATGGGTTTGTTAGAAATCGAGTGTTCCGAGCGGTTTCGTATAGGTACAAATTAAGAATGCGCATGAAGGAACTTTGTCTCCACAAGAATCCACAATGGGAACAAAGGCCACAAAATTAGGAACAAGGGGTTCCTTTCGTAGCAAACTGAAGCACAAAGTTCCTTTTATGCTATTCAAAAGAAAGAATTGGTTCCTCTTTTGTCCTTTCAGGAACAAAACGTGATCTTTCAAGAGTTCCTATTTTTCTATCTGTTCTCTTTAGATTAAAGGAGAACAAATGTTCCCAATGTAACTGCTCACTTAACACATGAAGGAACACTTTGTTCCTATCAACCAACTGGACAGAAAGGAACATTTTTTCCTGTTGGTCCTTCTCTGATAAACTGTTCGGAACTTGTTGTTCCCATACAGTTCAAACTGTTCCTATTCATGCCACACAAGGACCAATATTGTTCCTAATTGAACTTGTTCGTTATTTGCAAGATGGGAGTTTATCCGGACCTGTGACAGTTCTGTTATTGTTTTTCTAGTCTGTCAATCTATTTGCAGACCAGTTTTCTGTTTATCACATTTTAGAAACAAATTTAGATCGCAGCTTGCCTTCACACGTGTCTCTCTGTTCCTTTTCATCACGCGTGTACCAAATATGGATCAAGTGACAATGCGACAAAAATTTTCTAGTATGGGCAGTGTGATGTAGTATGGGATTGCCTAAATAACGAAGAATGACGGCAATAAACATCGAAATTCAAGGCGTGGCTCCGTTCGATTGCAAGGGTAATTTGTGGGCGTTAGCACCACGTTGGAAGATGTAGCTTCAATAATTTCAATATTTTTTGGTGGCCGAAGGAGTGGTGAACGACGCAAAAAAGAAGGCCTCAAGAGTTGATCGACAAGTTGAGAGACCAGGGCCGGGTGCAGGAGTCGAAAGAGATACGGCTACGGAATTCCAGAAACCACTGCGCACTTTGAATGCCTTTTGAAACTTAGCTTATTAACGAGCAGAACGAGAGACATGCGTTCAGGAATATCGTTCAGCAGGAGGGTGAGACAGTCGATCAATTTATCGTTTAACTCCGGAAAAAGGCACAGAATTGCAATTTTACTCTTCCAGATATCGACATCAGAGATCAAGTCATCGATGAATGCCGACCGTCAGCCTTGAAGAGAAAAAGCTTCAGTCAGTACAGAATGTCGCGGCTCGACTGATCACAGGCTCTCGCAAGTATGAACACATAACCGCTATTTTATTCGACCTCCACTGGCTTCCAGTTTCCGAGCGAATTAAATTCAAAATAATTCTGCTCACCCGCAAAGCTCTTCACCAACAGTCCTCTATCTACATACAAGACCTGACACGCCGCTATTCAACTTCAAGAACGCTCCGGTCGTTGTACGCATTTCGCCTGTGTCATGTCAACTATAATCTGAAGTCGTATGGCTCCAGAGCTTTTCCTGTTTCGGCCCCAGAACTCTGGAACAAACTACCTGTTGACATCCGTTCTTGTGACAATTTAAATTATTATTATTATTATTATTATTATTATTATTATTATTATTATTATTATTATTATTATTATTATTATTATTATTATTTCCTCTTCTTTTATGTAAGGTTAAGTTACTTCTTTTTTTTAAAATTTGTGAATGAATAGTGTTTCGATGAATTGATTAGATTTTTTGTAACAGGAAGTTGATTGTAAATAGGATTTTAATTGAGGTTTTGTAATAAAGATTTTATTATTCCTCGCGAAGCGAGGGCCGAAGGCCCGAGCGTAGCGAGGTTAATAAATTTGTCGGGCCGAGCCGGCCCGAGCGGAGCTAAGCCGCGCGAATTCGAGCGAAAAATATATTTATATATATATATGTATATATGTTTATGTGTTTATATCTTTGAAGGTGTCCGCACAAAGTACGATGACGTCAGACTGTCTGGTGTCGTCTGGAGCAAAATTTGCATACATCGGAAAAAATATGCGTGCATGATCAAATTTCAACTACAATGTTCATCAATATTCACTGGATACAGAACTATCTCTCCAGAATCTTTTTCCTTTCTTTTAGAAATCTTTTTTGTGAAAGATTGCATTGAAGAAATTACACGTTTTGTGGCCGCGGTAAAATAATTTTCCGTGGGAAATAAGTTCATCGAACACGACAGCGCTGCACGCCCGTTGTACATTACGTCGCGTCAGAAATAGATTTTCAACCGCAAACTAGCCTGTGGAACTACGGAAAGACCATGCTCATCAAAAAAAAATCCTATGCCCCTTTTAACCTCCTCATTTGATGCTGCAATACGAGTAAAGAGGGCTTTCCACCCAACCTTAGACTGCAAAACAGTCGTTTTTTCTCTTACAAAGGCGCAAAGCGCCGTAACCGTGGATTCGCTCGCCCGAAGCGCGAGCGCGAGCCTCACAGGGCGTGTGAGGCGAGAAAAAACTATTTTTCAGCGCCTCTCCCCAGTCCCACTCTCCGTTTTCACACTCGGTCCAGACCTTTCGATCGAAGACCGCGCGTACTCCTACGACAAACCAACGCAAAAAATACGACTGTTTTGCAGTCTAACCCAACCCCAGCTTCGCGAGGTTTTGCGAGTAACGTATTTCTAGTTATTTTATTATTATTATTATTATTATTATTATTATTATTATTATTATTATTATTATTATTATTATTATTACTATTATTATTATTATTACTATTATTATTATTATTATTTTGGAGACTCAGCGTCTGGCAGATGAGGAAACCGATCTCAAGAGAGCTTCATTGTGCTTACCAAGTACACCATCACCATTAAGTGTGGCTGAAGTTGTTCCGGAGCCAGTGTTACAACCTCAGACTCAGAAACCTGTTGCAGCAGAGAAAGTTACTCCTTCAGTTCAAGTTGCAGCTGAAGAGTCGGTTCCTAAGCTTCAGACAGCGCCAAACCCTGTCGTTGCATCAGATTTGGTTGTGCAGTCCCAGTCACGACAGCCAAGTGTTCCAGTTCCAACTTTTTCTTTTTCAACGAAGACCTGTGTCTCAATTAATAAATGAACTTTTCCGAGAACGAGTTACGAGGGAGAAACCGCACATCATCCTTCTTGGCATATGGTGAGGCAGGTAAGTGTGCGCTTGGGGTTCCAGCAAATTATAGCGAGAATTTCGAAGTGCTCTTCTCAAATGACGGGTCTGATTTACAAAGTACAGTGCTGCGCGTGGACCAGCCACTGAGAAATAAACCGCTCGAAACGGCTTGCGGGCGCTCTGAGAAGCTGTGAAAACACAGCAAAACACACCAGGTGAGCTTTTTCACAGTAGGTTTCCAAGGGAATATTGTTGTTTAATTTTCGATCGAATTTGAACACCATACAGACTCATATATTACGCTTTGGTGACTTGTGGGGAAAGCGACGTGTAAACTTTGACAATTTGCATATTAAAGCCACCAGAAATTTGATATAAACTTGCGCGACCAATTCTAACAATTGACGTTTTAAACAAATTTTACAATTTTAGAATTAAAGTCAAAAGGTCTGGATAGCAACAGGCAAGTAAAAATGTAAGAAAAACGAGAGTAGTTTTGATTTTAAAAGACATGTCTCGACAGCACTTCTGTCATCTTCAGTTTTGAATCGTGAAGTACAAAATTGAATTTATAATCATTTTAAATGTTGCTGATTAGTTTGTTCTCAGTTCCAGACTGGCCACTGTACTTGTTTTGTAATGCAAAGAATCAAATCTAGTTTACGTGTTGATTTGCAAGTCATAGTTGTCGTGTATTCTTTTTAAAGTTCAAGACAGTTGCCAAATAAAGTTCCCGATTACTAGTGTTTTCAATTTATTTCCATCACAGCAGCTGTAGCCACACGCACCTGTTAAGGCGCCTACTTTCTTTTGCTCCTTCTCTTCAATAGCTTTTTCCTTCGCTTTTATCGTGCTTCCTTGGAAAGGAAGCTGCAGTTGACTTATCAAAATGTTCACGTTGCTGTGATGTAACTAGTGTAAAACTCCGAAAACTCCAAATAAGAGACCATTCAATCCTCAGTTAAGTAAAGACCTATGGCACTTATAATTACCTGTGTGTGCAACAAATGGAATCAGAAAGGACCATCAGTCTATGTACGAAGGGAATTTAAATCCAGCCCATCTTGGTCAAACAAGGATAGGAAGACGACCTGGAAAATATGAATAATTGCAATAAACCTCTTTGAATGGCTTGTTTACCTAGGGATCTAACTTGAAAACTCGTTAAGGATAATGGCACGTCCTGCGTTCCCAAAAGTTAGTATCTAACGAGTCAGAGGCCATTTGTTTATTTTCCGGATAATCGTTAAAAAAGAAAACAACATTCCAAGATAATGCTAGCTTTTTAAACACAGTTAAACACTTTTCAAGGTCGCCAAAGAGCCTGAAATAATCACACTTGTTTGCCTGTGAAACCTGCTTAAGAACGGCAGCTTTACTTGATTATGTGACAATCGATTACCTGATCTATAAAAACATTGTAACTACCTTCCTCTAGGAAGCACTTCCCAAGTTGCCAAGAAGCTGAAATAAACACAGTTTGTTTCGCCTAAAAAACCTGGTGATGGCCGGTATAGCAAGAGTAAAGGATTACCGGTGTCGTTCCTTCACTATGCTGAGGTGACTTTTATCTTAAGAACTAGCTCATATTTTAATATGAGCTAAAATAATGCATTAAAACGAACTACACTCTGTTTTTTTTTATATATATATAAGAACGTCTAATTTTGGAGCTGAGGCTGAACGTTCTTATATTTTCGACGATTTGAGGCTGAAAACGTTCTTAAGATGTTCTTGAGTTACATGGTATACACTTAACATGCATTTCAGTAAATCAATGCGGACGTGACTAGGAACTGAAAATTATCAAAGTGCATTGCCTGCTAAAATATGGTATCAAGAACTGCTGATTATGACAAACTGTGATGTGTGTAACCATTTTTAATGGTATATTTACAAAACATGCCCTTAAGTATTTTGGTTAATTTACATTCGTGTCCTTGACTTTATACATGTATACAGATTAGCTAACTAAAAACGTTCTTCATCGACTCTCAGCCTGAGGAATGTTCTTAATACGTTCTTAAAATTTTGGTTAATCTCAGCATCGACGTTCTTATAAAAAAAGGTTCTTATAAAACAAAAACAACAGAGTGTACATCTGTTGCATAGTAATCCTTTATTGGCTATCAGACCACACGTTAACATTTCAGATGAATAGTCACCTGAACACTACAACCTATCCATTTGTTTCAGTTACTCGGATCTTTTAAAATATCAGTGTTATAATTTATAGCAACAAGCATAAGAACGAAACAATTTTCGCGAGTAAACGAAAACATCTTGGATTTCAATATGACAGATGTCATTTTTATCAGCGGCACCCAACGAGCACATTAACGAAAAACACTTCAAATGTTGTCTCGTGTGTTCCCTAATTATTTTTTGGCCTTTTAAACACATATTTATGTAAACGAATACAGATATTGATCTCTTCGAATGTTTCAGCTAAACTTTAAGAAGTTGAAGTTACAGAAAGTTTTAGGAAACAGAATTCAGTTATTTCCCGAATTAACTGGAAAACAATGCGACCAAGTGACGAGGTCTTTCGACGAAACCGGCTAGTTTTAATTGTGTGTTGAGAGTAAATGCAAATGAGTTTTTTCCTAATCAAGATGATATCAGCGGTAGTCGATTTTACGATAAAAGTTTAACGGGAAAATTTCCGTTAATACAATAATAATACAAGTTGACCTTTTTTCACATTTTTAAATACCATACTATTTTATAGCATTTGATGTGTGGCGTGACTTTTATTGTATAACACACCTATAACTGACACCCTCATTTCAACGCTCAATTCAAATTAGTTTACAAAGAAAGGCTTGAACATTTTACTCCTACGCCAAGTGGTATTCCGAAAGCTTCGGCTTCGGTGTTATACGTTTATTGCATTAAGGGACATTACGTTTGACTAAACTTCTGCGAAAGAGAATTAAATCGAATTAAAGGAATAGAAATCATTTTAATAATTCACCATTCAGCATGAGCCAGGGTAAGAATACTGAGGGTTGACGTGACACATTTTTGTGTGCATTTGCGTATTTAAAATTAATGGCCCCGTACATTAGCTGCGTATGCTTTCTCCATTTCACCAAAATTTATTATCATCCAGTATAAATAAAAGCTGATGAAAGGCAACGAAATCTTTTTCTTAATGCATCGCCTGTTGCTTAAAAAGCAACTTTTATAAAGTCGCAAGTAGAAACGATTTTACTAAACAATAGTGAAATGGGGAAAGACCGAAGAAAAATAAAGAGCCTTCATTAATTTTTCATAGCATTTAACAAATCGCCGGCAATTTTCTATTGTTTATATTCTCAAAAAGTTTTGAACATTTTATGGCGTCATTTTATGGTCTATAAGACTATACACCATAGAAAACTGTCGTTGGATTTATTTTGGCCAAACAAGGAAAGGTAGACGACTTGCAAAATCTAAATAACCGCAATAAACCTCTTTGAATGGCTTGTTTACCTATGGATCTGACATGAAAACTGGTTAAGGATAATGGAACGTCCTGCCTTCCCAAAAGTTAGTATCTTACGAGTCACAGGCCATTTGTTTATTATCCGGATAATCGTTAAAAAAAAACGTTCCAAGATAATGCTACCTTCCTGAAATAATCACAATTGTTTGCCTGTGAAACCTGCTTAAGAACGGCAGTTTTACTTGATTATGAGACAATCGATTAGGATATATAAAAACATTGTAACTACCTTCCTTTGGGAAGCACTTTCCAAGTTTGTCAAGAAGCTGAAATAAACAGAGTTTGTTTTCCTGAAACCCGGTGATGCCGGGTATATCAAGAGTAAGGGATTGCCCGTGTCGTTTCTTCACTATCCTGAGGCGAATTTCATTTAGAATCAGCTAATATTGATGCATTAATACGAACTACATCTGTTGCATAGTAATCCTTTATTGGCTACGACCATACGTTAACTTTTCAAATGAACTGTCACCTGAACACTACAACTTATCGATATTTTACTCGGTTCTTTTCATTTAAAATACTAGTGTTATTATTAATAGCAATAAGAATAAGAACGAAATATTTTTCGCGAGAAAGCAAAAGCATCCTGGATTTCAATATGTCAGATGTCGTATTATATCGTGTTCCGTATGTTTGGTGGCCTTTTAAAGACATCATTTGTGTAAATTAATACAAATTACTCCGTTCGGATGTTTTATCTGAATATTTTAGCTGACGAAAGGTCTAGGAAATGGGAAAACATTGCGGCCAAGCAAGTGACGAGTTCTTTGGACGAAACTAGTTTTAATTGTGTGCTGGGAGTAAATGCAAATGAGGTTTTTCCTAATCAAGATGATGTCAGCTGTAGATGATTTCACGAAAATACAAGTTACCTTTTCTCGCGTTTTTAAGGACCGTACTATTTGCCCGTTCGAGGACTAAATCCGAATTCATAATTTCCTGAGGCCATTCCTGAGGCCATTACGGTCTTTTATTTATTTAAACAGTAGTATTTGCAAGTATATATTTTATTCTGTTAAAGGAAATCGGCTGCACCTTGATGTAGCGGCGAGCGACTATCGATAATTATCAAAGGGTGTCGTGAGCCGGTGAGGACGAAAAACTATTTTGCGAGTAATAAAGCTTAGCAAATGGTGACCACGTGCGCGACTTGTACAAAACTAAAAACTTTCAAACAAACTTATTGAGAACTAGGGTATTTGAGCAGCCCCGATGGCTAAATAACCGCTTAATTGTAGAAGTATACTTTTAAAGACAAACCTAAAAATGATATAACAAAAGAAACACTAATTATGCAAATTGCATCACTGTAATAACTATTTAGGCGAAATAAGCGAAAACTTAAGAATAAAACTAACAATAAAAAGAAAGGTTGAACACTTACATATCAGTCCTTCACTTACCCCTAAAGAAAAATCTACTTGGAAACTTGTTGCTAGAATGGTAACTGAACTTGTAACCTGTGTTCGTGACGAGAGCACAGAGACTACTGAAAATCTAAATGATTACGTGCTCCTTTGATAGCGACCATAAACAGGCGTAATTGTCTCTTTGATCAAAACGGGAATACCTGATTCAGTTATTAGATTATAATGAATCAATGAGCGTTCATTACACTTGATGTGTGGCATGACTTTTATTGTATAACACACCTATAACTGACACCCTCATTTTAACGCTCAATTCAAATTAGTTTACAAAGAAAGGTTTGAACATTCTACTTATCTATACTTATTAAACTTGGACTCCTACGCCATGTGGTATTGCGAAAGCTTCGGCTTTGATGTTTTTTTTTTAACTAAGGGGA
The DNA here is from genome assembly GCF_977016875.1 of Pavona decussata. Classification (NCBI taxonomy): domain Eukaryota; kingdom Metazoa; phylum Cnidaria; class Anthozoa; order Scleractinia; family Agariciidae; genus Pavona; species Pavona decussata. The sequence continues at coordinate 402,536 of NW_028145471.1, read as the reverse complement.
AAGTTTCATTGAGTTTCTGCGAAAGAGAATTAAATCGAAATAAGGGAATAGAAATAATTTTAATAATTCACCAGTCAGCATGAGCCAGAGCATCAAACTGGCTCGCACGTGAGAGTACTGAGGGTTAATGTGACACATCTTGGTGTCCATTTGTGTATTTAAAATTAATGGCCCCGTACATTAGTTGCCGTATGCTTTCTCAATTTCACCAAAATTTATTATCTTCCAGTATAAACAAAAAGTGGTGGAAGGCAACGAAATGCTTAAACGAAAAAGATTGTAATACTGCGCAGCGTAGTTAATAAATGTGAATTCAAAATATTTTAAAATAGACGCTGTAAGATCTATTTTCTAATATTCTAAATCCATAGCCTGTCGCTTGAAATTGGGGAATATCACTTAGGGAATATCATCGGATATTCCCCAGTTTTAGCTGTGGTATATTCGGTCACGTAAAGCATTTAGACCAATCGCGCGCGAGGGAAAATATTTGATGGATTATAATTATGATTATCCCACATTAGCATAGCTTGGTTTACCAAATATGTTGGACACATTTGACAGTTAAAAAAAGACACTGATCATTGTTTCCTTCTCGTAACATAACTCAATGGAATGATCTGGACGTCATGATTTTGATCTTTCTGGAGATGTACTATTACTTGGGCCCTTCAGGTAATTAAAACGCAGCAAGGAACGATGGGAAATTTGGGTGCGAATAGCCATTAACCTGAAGTAGAGTTTGGGGAGTCCAAAATTTCATCTTTGCAAGAGATCTATTGCAAACTAAATACAAGAAAAAAGTAAGGGACGACGAAAAGGTATCAGGGATAGATTGTGAAGAAACCCAGCTAGATAGAGCATTTAGAGAAATAACTGGGAAGAAGGCTGCTGAGCTGGGGAGGAATTATTATAACGAGGCAGCTGCTCTTACCAACAAAACTGAAAGTGAGAAAGCAAGTACAAAACAGATTAGGCAGTAAGTAATGGAGGAAGCTAGAGTAGGAGGAGAAGTTTTAATGCTGTTGAATAAATTCTCAAGAGGTTAAAATCAAAGTATTCCTCATCCTGCAGCTGTTCCAGTCTTCCAACCAGTTGCTGGAAACTCGGCCGTTCATCATTGTTTTGTTTCCAGCATTCCATCATCAAGGAGTAACTGACATGTGAGAAAGAGGAAGAGAATTTCGTTACGTTCTAGACGACTGAAAACAGAGTATGCTGGCTTAATACTCGTCAAAAACTTAGACTATGAGAGATAGTCTCTTCGTGCAACGTGCAGTGTTTGCTGTATCTCGTGTCGCTTACCTATTCTTGTTCAGTTTGAATGATGAATGTTACTGCTCAGTGTCTCATCTGAACCTAAAAATTCCTTTAAAGGAGTGAAAGCTTAACACAACGCCCACGGTTTTGTTTAAGTCTGTGCTGATGTTACCTATCAGGTCAAATACGTAACCGTTTCCTATGAGTTTCAACTGCAAATTATCAGCCATAGCTGACTTAATTTTCTTTCGTCAAATCCAGTGAAGCAAGTCTCCATGAGCAACGTACTCGATAATCAGGAGAAGCGGTTTAGTTGCGGTCCAACAGCCAAGAAAACTCAACACATTCTGATGTTTTCCCACTTCTTTCATGAGCTCTATCTCAGCCATAAATTTCCTCTCCTCATCTTCGCTGGCATTATCTTGACAAACAAAAAGAAAGTTTTAAGTCTCAGTCTTTAAAAGAGCATTGGTCGGTGAAGGTGCGATCAACTCAGTTGACTCAGTTGTCTATGACTGAATCTGAAACAATATTCCAACCAAGTAGACAAGCCTCGCAGAAAACGACAGCTAGAAGCCAAAGTCTGTGAGTTCCGTTGATGTTTAACAAAAAATATTTCTAAGGAATATTTGCAACCGTTAAAAAATGTTTAAACCGACAGTTATCTCAAGAACAGCTTCAGAAAGATGCTATTCATTAATTATTTTAACACGCCATGCAATTCCTTGACAGTAACAACCTTGTCCTTCCTCTTCGTTTTCAACGCCCTGTCTTGCCTTGCTCAGTTTCAAAGAACTTCATACCATCCTTCAGTTTCGCCTTGTGAACCTTTCCAATTGTTCCCTCTCCCAATTCTTCGATGAACTCTGTTCTGATCGGAGGAATACTTGAAAGTCCTTCGAGATACAAAGAAAAAACTTTTTTAAAAATTCATCTTGAAAGAGATACTGAAGAATCTTTAAAGAAACTTTTTAAAGGAACGTTTTGCTGCTCTCTCTCTTTCGAGTTTGTCAATGAATTTTCTCGGAGGGTTTAGTTGCTCAATTGCACCATCAGCGTCTCGTGAATTTGGCACAAACAAAAAACATGTTGACCCGACCGGCTGTTTGCTTAAGGCCTGAAATACGAACTGATACCGACATTATAAAAGGCCTACCTCCTTGTGCGAAGTTGTTTCTTCTTCCTGTAATACCTGGTACCAATAAAAAACAGGAAGACGACCAGGGCGGAGCCAAAGATGATACAGGCAACATTTAGAATACTCCCTGTGAAGTTAGAAAAAATTATTACCATAGGACTTTGACAGGTGAATTTGCGATCCGGTCTAGCCAAGATACTCGCCATTGGTTCTCCCTTCTTAAAATGTGCCTTTAATTAAGTAACCCTCCTAATGGAATAGCATACACTCAGTGGAGTGAGGGAACGGGAGTAGTAACGATTTTATTAGCTTAATCTCTTCACATCGTTCAAACGCAAAAGCTAGTACCAATCCTGGATTCCCATGCCTGAAACATGTATCAGTGTTAAGTTTTACCAGCGCAAGGTTTTTGTTGAAAAATGTTTTGTTTCTAAAATGCACAACGTCAGACGTGCAGGAGGAGCATGAGGAAGAATGTTTCATCCCACTTCCAAGCACCCTCGAGGTGTTTGGAAATCGAATGAAGCACTTTATTGAGTGAGTGATAAAGCTTTTCGATCTATAAATAATTCTTGGATAGTGCTTCATGCGTTTTCCAGACACCTCCAAGTCTTTATTAAAAAGATTCCACTGCGTCTCGTTTTCTCAACCCACTTCTCGGTGTCTTTGTTTGGAAATCAGATATAACACTCACTTCGTCTGTTGCTTCTTACATTGTCATAACTCTTGGTCACACGATCGTAGTTATAATTTTTAGTATACAATGAACAGTGTAAAACTCGCGTTTTGATTGGTGAAGCGGAGTTTGTGATTAGACTATAGACGCACGAATGACGTCGTCGAGTGGTTTGCTCGGCGCATAGAGGCTAGAGTCCAGCCACAGTAACTGGTCAACAAAGTTTAGGAAACTGTTTTGGCGAGTAGCGGACAAAAATAGGCAAATTTTCGCAGGAAAGCAAAAGCTATCTCATGAAAAGTTGGACAAAGACCGTTGAGAGTGACCTCAACCGGGTTAAAAAGGCTAGAACTCTGTTGTGACGTGAAAAGGAAGGAAAGAGTTGTCCAAGTATGTCGCAGATAGAAATCCGGTAATGGAGAGTAATCGATCACAAATCGCAATGAAGCGACTGGCATGCTGTAATGTTTTGAGGGTGAGAAATTTCTGTAGGGATAAAGGTTAGTTTTGAAAATATGCTTAGTGAAATTCTTTCGGATTATACTTTAATTCGAGGATCACAATTGCCTATGTAGAGTAGTCTAAAAAGTTTGCTTGAAAGTGTTTGACTCGGTTCAAGCAACGTGTTGCTCGCTCACGACATGTGGTCAAATGTCTTGGTTATTCTATAAAACAAATAGATTTCATTTCGCCTTAGGTCGGTGCTCTAACAACGCACAGGGGACGTTAAAACGTGGTAAGAACATCAGTCACGCTACGAGCCGCGTACTTCTTTGTTCTTACCACGTTTTGCCGTCATCTGTGCGTGGTCAGTGCCCGTTTAAACGGTTTCAACATTTGCTTCAACGTGCGTTCAACACTGACCTTGTTGAACCAAACGTTGGGAGCGTTTGAACAGGTTGTTCAAATTGTTGAAAGCGTAAAAAAAATTGAAAGCTCGTTGAAAGTGCGTTGAATCAAATTTAAATTGGTTTAAACTTTCATTCAACAACGATTCAACATCTTCTTTGTTCTCGAAAATGTTTAATGGCGTTGAAACCGTTTGAACACACCGTTCACCCAACATCCATTCAACATTTGCTGAACAACATTTGAACGGGCCTTCAGAGTACAGACGCACCAGGAAATGGAATCTAGATTTTAAAAAACTGCAAGCCCATACCTTCATCTGGAAGGACGCCACTAACTTTCTGTGTAGTTTCTCTCCCCGTTGTTGCTGACCACGTTGAGGAATAACGACTGGTCCCTAATTCGTTGAACGACGTGACTTTAAACTGATAGGCCGTGTTGCATTTCAACGTGAGCGTTCGCTGAAGGACCTTTGGGTTTTCAACCTTTACTTGTGTCCACTTTTTGCTATTACTACGTGTGCTACGGTAGTAGATCGTGTAGAAGAGTATTGGGCAGCCTCGCGATAGTGCTTTAGTCCACTCTAGGATAATATTACACCCTTGCTGTCTAGCTTCTTTAATGTCTGACCTGTCTGGGGCTTCTGCCCAACAAGAAATAAATATGTAAACAAGCTAAAATAAGTAAACAAAAGTAAATAAGGGGTTGCTTTCTAAAGAAATTGTTGTGCTGCGTCTGTGGGGGAGTGGGAACGACTACTGGCTTTATTAATTGAGTTAATAATATGCAAGTAATTTGGCTACCGTGCCTTAGCCCTACCTCATTACAAATCTAATTGGATTCGCTCGAAACGTACGCTTTCGAATCTCTTTACGTTCACATCTCAGCTGATAAAACAAAATATATATTCATCAATAAAAATAAGTTGCGCTATATTGTCGGACCTCTATTCCAAATCACCTATTGTGGATACCGTCATATCGTTATTCCAAGGAGACACTGTCATCGTGGACAGACGGTCAAGTCTACACGAAGAAGAATTACTGAAACTCATTTCTGCATTTTGTCCCAGTCGTATCCGTCATAACTGAAATTGGCTTAAGGAAACTTCCT